>NW_016163723.1:0-35102 GCF_001687245.7 Rhagoletis zephyria | reverse complement strand
TTTTAAACTTGTTAATCAGAGTTTTTAGAATTTTTTAAGTATCCAGTTTCGAAGCACATTATTTATAGTAAAAAAGCGCAGTATTTCAGCTTTCATATCCTCCCACAAAAACAAATATATTGCATCAATTTATTGTTTTACAGAGGTTCAAAATGACCGAAAACTAGTGATGTGCGATTAATCAATTAATCGAACAAGCTGATTAATCGAAAGCCGATTAATTAATTTATCAAAGAATAATAATTTTTGATTAATCAACATTATGGGGTTTCCGATTAGTAGTTACATATTGATTAATCAGAATCTAATTAATACGTACATATATATGTATGTATACGAAAATAGAAAAGAATTTATACATATGCCCGTATGTCCGCATATATGTATGTAAACGTATTTTTCATTTTAAGGACTACAGATTATTTGATTAGTCAGGATTATGATTAAAAAAAACACTTGATTAACCGATTAATCGCACATCCCTACCAAAAATGCGTTTTTCGGCTCGATGGTAGAGCCAATCTAATATCTCTGTTATAGGTCATGCTATTTATACCTAAAAAAGTTGGCAGCCCTGTCGTCAATATTCCAGCAGTTGCCCACCGATTAAAGTGTGCGCTGCCATCACCAAACCGACTATTTGGTTTGGTCAGTAGGTGCACTTATAGCCCAACCCGACTAGCCCGTAGTGTGCGATAAAGCCGGTAGTGTGCGAGGGCCATAAACCTAAACCTAACTCACCTAACCGAAGATGGGCTACTATAAGGGCAACCAGCTACTCATATAATTGTTATTTGTTTTGTCCCAATCGAAAATAGTATAAACTATGTATGAAACCTTTTAATTAAAATTCTTTTCGGTAATAAAATTTTAACTTGTCCTTATTTCAATTGAGTTTTTATAATTTATTTACTAATATTTTTTGTTAGCTTAAAACCAACTCGTCCGTAACAGCATTATGGCTGCAGTATAAATTTCTCTAAAATTGTGAATGCCACTAACTGCACGTGACATGTTGCAAACAAATGCCATGCACGAATGACGCTGACAGTTGCTGTGCAACAAAGCAACAACAAATATGTAGAAATCAAAATAAAAAAATTTAACTCTATAACAATAAGCTTTGTTTAGTTAACAGGCAACAGCATTTGTAGCCATAACAATTGTCAATCACTATATTTCAACTGCTTGCTAAGCGTATATGTTATGACAGCTGACAGCGCACGAGGTGGGGTCGGCGTGGGTAGTGTGTCCACGAAGTGGATGAAAATAATAATTTTGCAAAATTTTTGGCTGAAAAATAACGTTGGTCCATGCATTGTTCATTGATTTGCATGCGCATTGAAGCTTGAGGGACACAATGTTGCGCAACAATTTTACTAAAATATACATAATAGTATTCGTGCGCGCTTATATATATATATTTACATGTATGTATGTATGCGATTAATAACTGTGTATTTACGAACTGCTAGAGTTTGTGAATTTTCTGCACACAATCAAGTCATTTCATATTGCTTCCGCGCGTATAAATCTAAAGTTTTTTTGGGATTTACAATGTCCTTGTTTGTGTGTGTACATTGCAGTGGTCAGTTCCGTTTTACTAATAACCCAATAAACATTTTTGTTAAATCTCAATTTGGGATGCATTTGAGAATTAGTCCTTTTCTCAAATCGCAAACCTTAGTTCCCAAATGCATCTCAAATAAACGTTGAGGGGGTTCTCAAACTAACCTTTATTTTCAAATTGAGAAATATTGAATTCTCATCTTTTTCTCAATCGTTATTGGAGCGGTATGGAATCCAGTTACGCCGAAGGAAGTATTTGTTGCCAATTATTTATGTAAAACAAAGATACAGTCTTTATAGGAATGGAATTTTTATTTATGCAGTTTAACAGTTTATTCAATAGCTTTTTTATTCAGTTAGTTTACCAAGGAAAAATACGGTTGAAGTAAGAAATAAGTTGCATAAAGTTTGTTTTGCAATTAGTTTGCGAAGTAATTTTATGCAAAATAAAAAGACGAATTTCATGTTTAATTCAAGTGATTATGATCTATTTAAAAATATAAAATTAAAACATAAATGCATTTAGTTGAAAAAATTTCTCCAATTTTGGGATTTATTGCGATTTTTTCCTCACAAAAATATTAAAATATTGTTTTATTTAAACTAGTGGCATTTTCAATAGTGCTGAAGCCCTTTTATGATATTTGAAAGTCTTTTCATAAACAACAAATAAATTTCATTTTTAACATAAAAATATTATTTTATTTTATCCACACAAACTGTTGGTCACTATCGATGCAGCAGACTATTTCTTTCTTTCGTTTTTAAATTTTAATGCCCAGTCATAAGACCACGTCTGCAGATCAGTCGAAAAATGATCTTCAATTCACTTCCGAGTGAATTTCAATCAAATTCGCTTTGAATTCAATTTGGCAGGGGTTTAAATTCAGTCGGAAGTGAATTACAGAACCTGTCCGATTATGAAAAAAATTTTCACTTGAATCAATAAATTAAATAAATTTCAATTCCCTCGAACAAAGAGCCATTTTTCGGCAGACAAATTGCGCTTGACCGATAAACTTCGACAACTGTGCCTTGTTGACACAGACGGATGGGAACGAAGTGCTAAAAAATGTTTCCCAAATCCTGCTTTAGTTGATAAACAATGTTTTGAGAAAAATTTGAGAAAATGTTTAGTTTCAAATGATAAACAATTTGCAAATCAAATTGAGAAATAAGATTTTCTTGAACGTTTGCAAATATCTTTTTCAATATTTGTTGGGATGTTAATGGAAATTCAATCTTAAATGTAACACGCTTGTTTAAAGTTTAATTTCTTACCGAATTTGTCAGAAAGGGACACACAATTGTTTTAAATTTTTCCTCTTAGAAAATACAGGCGTTACAAAATGTAAAAAAATATCTAGTGCGATAACCATCGGCAAATTACTCTGGTAACTCGATAGATGTCGATAAACCGATAAACAGTGAAAACTCGATATACTTATGTATATAACCGTAGAAATTTCGATAATTTCTTAAAAATTCTAAAAACTACGATTCGATAAACCGGAAATTTTCGGTAAATCAATAATTATCGATAAGTTAAAAGAGCTTGATTCATTGCGATAACTCGATACATTTTGTTAAGTCCATATATGTTGATAAATCAACAAAAATCGATAGCTAGATAAATTTCATTAACATGACAAATTTCGATAATCCAATAAATTTGTATAGATCGAGAAATTTTGACAACGAAGTTTTTGTGTCCCTACAAATTTCAAAAGCTCAATAAACTTTGAGCAATAGGAAACATTCGATACTTTCCGATAACTCAATAAACATAGGTAACTCGATAACCATAAATTTCGATAGCTTGATAATTAAATTTTTTATGACTGTATTTGTTCTATTCTTATAAAACAATTTTAGTAAATTTCCTTAATTCTTATATATATCTCATTGCTTTCATTTTCGTCTTTAGCTTTAATTTTGCCTTAAATTTTTTATAAATTATTTCTTCAGCATCACATTTAAATTTATTACAAAGTTTAATTTCAAATAGGAAGTCAAATAAAATACGAAAACAACTCAAATTAAAATGATTGCAACAATAAGTATTTATATACAAATACGGAACAACGATTTTGGCCGCAATTTTCAACCAGTTTTGAAACCATAAACACCCTCCTCATCTACAGCAAAACCTTTCCAATTAGTGCATTTGAAGCCTCTTCGGTATCTTATTCAAACTAACGGTGATAAAATTTACCTTAGCGTATTAATATATAGATGTACGTAGATACCAACAACAGTCTAACAGCCGCACTCAGAGTCGTTTAATGATTACTTAAGGTGTCCCTCATTAACGATTTGGAAAAATTCCCTCTTAGAGTCAGTTATTGATTCGTTAACGGTATTTAATGAACATTAAAGTTAAGTAAACAAAAACCTTTACTTAACTCTTTNAAAGATATCTTTACATACGGCTCCCAACCGCATTGCGGAAAATATGGACATTTTTGTGCAGTGGTTTTAGTCCCTTGACAAATTGATGCAGATTTAAGGATAATGGGGGCTAAGAAAGCAGAAAAAGGCTCGCAAACACTATATCGTCATGCCTTTGCAAAACCGCCTAAATCGCTGTGCTGGCTGAATTTCAGGCATCGAGATTTATACATAAAAATCGGTAAATCGTTATTAAAACAACAGATTTGTAAAATAATATCAAGAAACAATACCGCCTATCAAGTTTTTTCGCTCTCCTATAAAATTTGAGTGCCGTAAGATAGGCGGATTTGCAAAGGCATCGACGATATGTACATTGCGCTTAAATCAATACGACCACCACCATTGTACATTGCAACTACATACATACATACATTTAAATAAACATATGCATACATACATATATGTATAGGTACATACCTACATGCAAGTAATTTTAACAAGTCTTTACTCTACGCTTTGTGCAGCAAATTTCGCTTGGTCTCAGCGGTGGGGTGGCTGATTGATGAGAGCCTGCCTAAAGCTGCAACGATAATTGCCATTTTAAACGAGTATTTAAGTACGTTGTTAAAGCTGCCACCCGCAATACCGCACCAATGCCGCGCATAACACGCAGAACATACGGAGCAACGCATAAATAACGCGATATACAAAAAATTGCGGCAACGGGTAACGCATACGCCATGGCGTACCTTCGTAATATAACTAAGTATGTATCTACATAGGTCATACATATACTATAACTGCGGTCTGCACAATATGGCTGGTGCGGCTCGGCTTGGCTTATTCATTTCATTTTATTTCATCCAACATCCAACGTAAATGCAACGCATGTTGCAACGCTAAAGTTTTTCGCTTACACCACAATTTTGTTTGCAACTTTTTTTCCAATTTGTAATTTTTTTCTTTACCCATTTTGTTTTATGCGCCAGTATTGCATGTTTGTGGGCAGCCGTTTTGTGTTGGTGGTTGCTGGCGTTGACTGACAGTTGGTTCATTGTATGTGTGTACATGTGTATGTATGTGTAAATGTAGATAGTATTTTCCTGGTTATTGTGGCTCATATAATAGCTATGTGTTGGGGTGGCCTTATGCAATTTGTTAGCGGTGCTGCTACTGTATCAGACACTTTATAGCATAGGAAAAAAGAAAACTATTTTTTTTCGTAGAGCAGCTCCTATTCCAAGTATTCTAAACTTTTGCTTTCCATGTGGCGCATTTTCTGCTCCTCCACTCTTATGCATTTCATTTATTTTTTTTTTTTTCAAATATAGCAATTTAAAAGCTATTGCGGCGTAGTTAGTAAATGCGATTAACCAGTAGTTCTTCGTATTTCGAAAAGTGAGTAAAAATTATTTACCTACTTTTTCGTTAAATTTATAGCAAACAGGAAAGGGAAAATTTCCCTATTCTTGAGTTGCATTTTAATACAAAAATATTGAAAAGTATTTATACCTACAAATACATATCGCTAGCTTAGAAAGAAAAGTTGCTAAGTCCAATTTTAAAAATTTTACAGGAGAGGAAAAAATCTTCCTATAGCGTTTTTTTTTTTAACTATTTCGCAAGACATTGAATCAAACATATTGCATATATTTAATAAAAGATGTCGTATTATTTTGGCCTTATCGGATTTGCGGTGCTTCTTTTGGACTTAGCAAATCTTCCTTTTATTGCTTATGAAGAGGAAAAAATAAAACAAGTACCTTTATAATTTTCGAAACGATGCGTATTCAATTTCTCTAGCCTCCTATATCAAAATATGAGTTTTCATAAAAAGTGGACTTAGCAACTTTTCACTATAAGCTAGCGATATGTATGTATGTATGTGATTTTTTATTACAATGCAGAGTTGTTTTTGTAATCGTGCTCTTTTTTAATCGGCCAAAATCGCTCAGGCACTTATAGTGCCAATAAAGAAGAACAAGAACGAATTATTGTGGAACCTTTTCCCGCCGACGAGCAAATAAACACAGCATCTGATGTGTTGTTCAACACCCGCAGGCTACTATACGCAAAACAGGATAAAAGCCCTGCAACTACCACAAACAAATGAACATAACCCCAAAATACGGAAACCAAGAAGTAGAAAAAAAATTTATACCTGCGGATCCAAAGTACAATAGGCAAGAATATGTAAGCATCTGATTTCTAATGAACTGGGGGTACACACTATGGTGGTCCTTCAAATATCAACTTCGAATTTTTGTATGGAGCAGCCCTTTGTTCTGGTGTACGTATAAAATAAATACAGTTTCAAAATTACAAAAAACAAATGTATGGGTTGCTACCAGGGCTTGAAAAAATTTAAAAATTTTCAAAAATTTCGAAAATTCGACAAAGTTTTTAATTGAATTATGATAAATTTTGATATATTTCTGAAACCTAAGCCCGTATCAGCCTGTTAAAATTTAAAATAACACCATTTTTTCGGAAAATTTTTCATTTTAAATTTTAATGTTCTGATAAATTTTAAAATTGATTGCCGAAACTGGGGATTAGTTCTATAAATGTATAAACCAGCAAAGTTTGAGCAAACATCAATTTTTTTCGAAACCTTAATTAATTTTTTTTTTTTTAATTTTCGTGGATGTCTTTATTATATAATACTCAATTGTTTATTTTACTATTTTTTAACTCAAACGATTTTTATGGGTCCCAAAATTTAAGATTAAAAAGTTATTAAATAAACAATGAGTTATTATTTCTGCACCATTTTTTACGAAAAGTTGTTTTTTGCTCATATAAAATATATGGAAAATTTGAGTGTTTTGAGCGACCTCTAAATATTTTTTGATTTCAAAATAAAAAACGCGTAGTTATACTTACTTCGGGATAGTACAATCCTAGGGGTGATAGCACTAAAATTCCGACCTTATTTTTTTTAGCAACCCTAATGTGAATATATGCATATAGATTTGTTGTATTTTTTTAGTGCAGTAATCGTCGAGTACAGAGGAAAAAACATATGCAATTATTAGAAAAGCGGTGTGACGTTTTACGTTTTTCGATTTGGCAAAAAAAATAAAAAAGTTCAAAATAAATCTTTATTTCTGAGAGATGAAAAATATTTGTTATTTTTATGAAAAAAAAAATCAAAAACTAACAATTTGTTAATGATCAAAAAATATCACAACGAAATCATTATTTCAGGGCGATAAAGTAAAACACGAAGAATTATTTTTGTTTTTAACCGACATAAAAAAGGAGGAGGTTATCAGTTCGTCGGAATATTTTTTTTTTTATGTATTTTACCGCATAACTTTGGACCACGTCAACCGATTTCGATAATTCTTTCAGCATCGGAAAGACCGTGTCTCAGAAGTGGTCCTATACTAATTTGGCTTAAATCCGATCATTGGATCATGAAGAGATTAACGATATTCTTAAATGCGTTTTGTTTTTTTCTTAAAAACTACTTGTTTACTTTCTTAAATACTTGGAAGCTTTTGGGTTTTCCGTAATTGAAATCCTTCGTGATTTCGACTTTAATGCATAGCTGGCACGCTAAGGACCTACCGGTCTATGTGCGGCTCAACGCCGACTAGATTAACCAAACCTAACCCAACTATTTTGCTATGTGAATCAGGGTCGGTAATAGTGTTAAGATGTCTTCATTCCTGATTTACCTCAGCTTCTTTTAATCCATTCACCGCGCTTCACTACAAATTTTATGGAAGATTTCCGATAGTATTATCTTAGGACCTGAGAGTGTCACTCTTTTCGATATTTTAGATCTGCCTTCCATTTTTACTTCACCGGAAGCAATTCATGTATTTCCAATCAGCAAACTTAATCGATTTTCCACAAATTCGTATTTGGGTCGCATGATTTTCAGAAGTCAATAGAAAATACTTGCGTTTCTAATTCGATGACTGCAGTGGTGTACTATGCATCTATGCCCAAATACTCATCAAAATCATTTCGCTTAGTAATACTACACACATACATATGAAAAAACGTGGGAATGACTAACTCATTGTAGATCCGTTTGCTATAGTTATGTATGTATGTATGTACATATGTTCATTTAGCTGTGTGAAGGACATAAACGTTTGGCGTTTGCCACAAAATCGTTGGCCGGCTTATCGAAATGGGAAATCGATTAAATTGCAACGACTGAGTGCACAGCAAAAACCAGGCAACCAGACGTGACCAATGCCAATGCACAGTAATGTGCATTGCATACAATGGTTAAGAGCCAGTAAGCTAACGTGTACGCGTGAGTGAAAGCGTCAGTGGGTGAACCAGCTGGTACACATGTACATGGGTGTGATGCGCTATGAGTGTAAGCTAAACTAGTAGCGTGTATGGTGCTATGTAGTTGTTGTGGGTGGTCTGCGGTTAACTTTCTTTACGATAGTTTAGTACACGCCTGGCGCTCATAAATTCGTTTAAACCACCGCAACGTTGGCTGGCATTTACACCCATGCGCACGCACAAACACACAGCTCAGAGTACGTTTTTAGTGAGAAAAACATGAACACACGCGCACATACATGAACCAATTTCAGCGTTGCTTTAATAAAAAAGTGCATGTATTTAGCTAGAAAATTGTTCGCTTTGTGAAATCGTCTACACTAATTTGAAATCGATTTTCAAACCGATATTTGGAGAGAAGTGAGCTATTATTTATTTTAAAATTGGTTTCGATTTTTTTTTAGTTTGTCTTAACACTTTTTTCTCTAGCATAGCTTCTACTACTCGAAAGTTGTATGTTTTGGGTATGCACAGCTGCTTATAGAATTCTTTCGACTGCACAAACCAATTGAAAACAAGATATGATGACATCTAAGGGTGGATGGTTTTGGAACGGTGTCTTTAACTGATCACCATCTCGTAGAATTCCGACTAGGAATAAAACTTATCAAGCATGAATGGCTGTTGGTCTCAGACTATGATAGTTATATAGTTGGTCAAATCAAATTACCTTATCTAAAGTGTGGAAGACGAAGGCAGTAGGTAAACAATGGGAGCCCTAGTTGATGTTAGGGGGAGGGCTTTTGACAGCGTTGATCTTCACTCAATTTGCTCTGTGGCCCGGCTGAGAGAATAATAGCCGTTTCATGATAGCAGAGAATGTTCTCAGGTCAGTAAACTCTCGCCTCTCTTTCGATGATAGATTGTGGCGACTGATGATTTTGCAAAGCCTTGCCCTCAGTCTCAGTAAGACAAGCCTTTTTTGCTTATGCGGAAAAAAGAACTCGAAGCTATTAGCTTTCCGGTGCCTAGCAGTCAAAGTCTTTTTGCGGACGGGAAATATCTAGGTTTAACTTTAGATATGAAGCTAAAGTGGGAAAATCATATCGAGCTGAAGGTAAATTAAGAGCTGAAAGCTTTCGGGATATGTTGGTTAACCTTTAAGAAATCTTGGGGTCTGCTATATTTATATCGGTCGTCACATATTCGATAGTAGTACGGAGGCATAGATTTTTGGCCAAAACCACGCTTTCTATGTTTACCGGGCTAACTATAAGGTAATGCGTTTATAGACAGTTAAAATTCAGCAGTGACTTCTAATAGTTTTTTAGTGTTTCAAGCCTTAGATTTCGCATTCCGCCAGATGTAATTAGAGAGTATGTCGTTAGCTTTCCTATCGTTGTGACCTCTGTAGAATCTGTCTATAACGATTGTTCCTGGACTGAAAATATAATGATCAGATGATTTTGTGCTCGATATATGAAAATATCGGTTTTTCTATCGAAACATCAAATCAAGGTGTGCAGCCACGACAGGTCGACGTCCTCGTTAACCGAGGCTAGAAGCCTCTCTTCCTACGCCCTGTCATAGAACCGTCTGATGCTGATAATGGATCCTTCGGTTGAGAGAGCTTCCCCAGCACTTTCGGCTTCTGACTCTATTTCCTCTGGTGCGGAGGGTTCGGAGGGGAGCCAGACATGGACAAGCGGGCGGTAAGGGAGATCCTTTTCATCCACAGCTTCTAGCTTGGCGCCCTTCCAAACCTTCCCAATGAGAGGTACTGCAGCCTTGTACATGTGAAGACAACAAATTGGCTGCTATATTGGCAAACTATGGTCCTTTGAAGCATACACATACTCATTCTCATACTCACACACATACTCATACTCATACTCATATTCATACACATACTCATAGTGATACTCATGTTCGTACTCATACAAATGTTTACAAATATTCTTCTTATAATTCGTTTCATATTTTTTTTTGTATTCATATCTCCCTACCCTCCCTACTCCAAACTCTTACTCGTTAGGCCTCTTTTCTATTCCAATATCTACCTAAGCCAATTTTATCAGCATAAACTTTTCAATTAATGAATTGATTACCCAATTTATTTAATGTCACGTACATATCCCAATTACTTCTAATTTCAAATCTTTTTTCTTCTTTCAAAGAAATGAATTGCAATCACGTACGTAAGTTTATCCCGACACGATTTGGATATAATTCACAATTTTAAGGCGATAATAATTGAATTTTATTTTTACATAATGCGGAAGCATAAACTTTGTAGCGTACTTAAGCGCGTAAAGTACCAAAAAAAAAACATAAACTTATAAAGAATTTGAAGCAGGTGTTAAGAAAATTCTAAAAACTTTCAAAGCGTAAAAACAAAGCCGACTTTTTGTAGGAGTCATGTTGATTTCGCATAAAACTGTCAAAGATAATCCAACCAACAAAGCCCGGCCACAAGAAGAAGCTTGAGAAGCTATGCGTAAAAAGAAACTTCTAAAACGAAGATTGTGCAAAGGAATGAGTTTTTGTTTAAAACAGAAAACTTCGTAAATCCCAAAGCACAAAACCGAGCAGAGAAACACTAGGAAGTAAAAACAAAAAAAAACGGAAAATGTTAAACCAGCGCTTTTATGCCAAAACTTGCGAGCACACGTACATACATATGTGTGTGTGTGCATGAATTTATGCACTTATGCAAGTATGAGTTTGTAGTGACAGGAAAAAGTTAAGAGCTTATTTTTTAAACCGCCAATAAACAAACAACAGACTTGCTTTTGTGTCGTACAAAAAAAAAAAAAAAACAATCATAAAAATATGAGCAATGTGCTTGGAGCTGCAAAGCAGAGAAAAAGCGAAAAACTGAAAAACTCATGTGGAATAAACATTGTTTGTTACCGACAACGCTGGCCTGGCATAGCTGCCTTTGTTCCTTTGCGTCAGCAATTGGCGCTGAGCAGCATTTTGCGGCCACTTATTCTTTGCGCGTATGCCACAAATGACACCAAGGGGGAACAAAAATCACGTATGAAGGCAGCAGTTGGTCATGCACATACATAAATATCTACATGCATATGTACGTATGTATGTACATATGTTGGAAGACATACGTCGAAATAAATCATTGTATTAGATGTATCTTGGAGCATTCCAAGATAAAAAGGTCGGCCTCGTCGATCTAACTCTGCTTCAGAGCACTTGATAGGGGATATTTGTTGAGGTAAGCTCCGCCTACCTAGAAATATTTTATAAATTACAGAATGTTCTGAATAATTCTTGGAACCACATTAGCCAAGCATTCGAAAACATACTTGTTCTTATAGAGGTGGGTTGCTTCAAGTTTCTCTACCTTTTTCTTCCATTTCTGCGTTATCAGATAAGCGGTCTATAGTCCATCAATTTAGCAGACAAACAAATGCCACATATGTTTGTAGTAAGGAGTTTATATGGATTTTTGACTTGATCTCCTTATTTTTATTTGCCAAGTGAATTCCGTCCGCAGTAGTCCGGATCGATGAAAATTTCTTCGAAGCGATTACCATCTTACGAGCAGATCTCAACTGTTCTAATTATGTTTTCTTCATTGTTGGTTTATTTTAGCGCTATTAGCTCAAACTGAAAAGCAATATCGTTGTCAGGTGGAGAAATATTTTGTAATTTTTTTCCTGCAGAATCCGTATCGCTCAATATATCTTTTCCGGTGCTTCGTCAACCAATTAACCATCAAGTTCTCATGTGTTGGTTTATTCGATGTGTCTGAGATATACCTACCCAGCTTATTAACCGACTTCCAANTTTTTATGTATGTTACCGCAGAACTTTGGACCACGTCAACGGATTTCGATAATTCTTTTTGCATCGGAAAGGTAGTGTCTCAGAGGTGGTCCCGTACTAATCTGGTTGAGATCCGATCAGTGGATCATGAGATATATATTTTTTTTATATGGGAGTTGAAGTCGGTTTTTTTTTGCTCAAAATTACTAGTTTTATTACTAAATTCAATTCTATGCAGTTATGCGAACACATGCTGGCCTTTGTGTCTTGGTGAGCACCGTTGTGTAGTTTTATCAACCCACAAACTGGCTCCGTAATACAGGGGTCATACTATTGCCATACACATAAATCCATCTCAGTTTGTTGGGAGAGCAACTCCAAACGTTTCATACCTGGGATAATCTTACAACTTCCTGCGCTGCTCCCTTCGCGTGCAATTTCCAGGGTAATCTGAAAAAAGATTTTCCCGCAAAAATTTTACCAATTTCGTACCTCTTCTGCGTTTGCTAAGCTGTCAAAGCGAAAATATAAGTAGATTAGGGTGCATTACATGCAAAAAAAATAATAAAATCGGTACTTATTTTGCATCGGATATATAAAATTTATTATATTTTAAAACTTCCGCCTAAATATTTCGGAAAAGTAATAAAATTTACAATTTATGTAGATATTTGAAAATATCTTCAAAAATAGATTTTTTTATAAATAAAATAAGTTTTTAAAAATATATTTATAAGGCCTAAAGTAGCCTTAGAATGCAGAAGGATTCTCAACTTGCTGAAATAAAAATGCTCCTTGTCTTAACCAAACTACTAATATAAAAAGGATCTTATATATCAGACCCTACAATATGTTTTGCCCTGAAATCGCGCACTCTTGCTTTACACACCCATATGACCTGCTTTATTCATACAATATTGAAATAAAAACCAGCATAATAAAAGCGATGCAAAATTGTTGGCTGCCGACAGCATGAAAAAAATAAGAAAAAAAACAGCTAAATTTCCTCCAACATTGCAGCTCGTCAGCGCGCGAAATTACGTGTTGCGTGGCGCAGATAGTACTTTCAAATATGCATATATGAATGCACATATACATATCACACACCATCTTCAAAATAGGCACAACTCAAAATTTAGCATTTTTGAAATCATGCGCTAAAAATATACACAGAGCTTTTATTTAGCTTTCAGCGAAAGCTGGAGCATTTTTTTTTTTTAATAATTTGTTAAAAAAATCACAAATATAAATTCTCCCTTGCTCATATGCTTATCATGTGCTAGGAAATATTTTTTCGCAATTTCTGACAAACGTGTAAATTTGAGTTGTGACCTTTTTGAATACGGTGTGCGATATCTATGGTACATACGCAAGTGCACATTTAGCTACATACATATATCATGTGTGGGGCAACTTCGTTTATGTAAATTTCCCATAAGCTGTACAGCGAATCTGGAGCTAAAATTGCCATTAGGGTAATTTTTGTATACTTCTCAGACAATGATTTGCGAATTTTTCCATTTGATGGTGTACTCGATAAGCATACGTAAATAATGTTTTAAACAAAAATATGCTTTAAATTTCGCCTGTGCAAGTATTGTTTTATATATTGAAAATATTGGTATATTTCAATGCATATTTTAACATTTTTATTTACTCGTATCAGCCGTTGGAAAAATGCATTAAAGGCTAAAATAATATTGATTGCCTAAATGAGTTTCAGGTATATGGCTCTAAGCAAATCAGCTGAGTGCTCTTTTTTATTACTCCTAAACTTTTTGTGACTTAATTTAGCTTTTTAATTATTTCGCCATAACTGCGATCACACAAAACTTTTTCGTCATTATAATGCACTTTTTCTTCAGACTACGGTGCAAAACTTTTATATCTGCACCTGCACTTTTATATCTGCATCGACACAAAAAATGTGAAAGAAGCAAAGCGCATTATTTAAAAGGCATAAAATATTTAGTGATCTTGACGCTCGCACATATTTAGTCCTAAAGCACATACATACATAAGTACCTACAATGCTCTTACAATCCACAACTCGTAACTTCAAGAACCAAAAAAAAAAACAAACACATAACCCATAAAGCATCAGCATTTTCAAGAAACTCCGGCAAGTTTAACTTTTTCTTTAACATTTTTCATCTATACCTTCTTTCCCTTTTTGTTGACCTCAGTTTTATAACCGTTGTTGTCGTCAAAATTTTTGCAGTTATTTTTATTATTATTAAGCATAAAAGCTTCCGAAATGGAAGCGACACCATATGGCTTTTACTCATGAGAATAGCTTCATACAAACAAACATATGTCTCGAAATCACTTAAAAAGTAAAAATACTGGTGAATATATGCACATTAGGGTGACTCACTAAAAAAAAATTGCGGGGTTTCCAAGGGAATTTTAAAATTTATTATATCTTAAGACTCCTGCCAAAATATTCCCCAAAAATATTAAGATTTTCATGAGCTTTGCCGATTTCAAAATAAATTAAAAAATCGATTTTTTTTTTAAACACAAATTATTTTTCTCAAAAAATCATCTCCGATGATAGAAGAGTTTAAAATTAAAATCTTTGCATACCACTTTTTAAAAACCGTATCTACGGAATCAATATAAGCGATTTTTTTTCGAATCGGTCCAGCTCGAGTAAAGCTTAATATTTGTGCACACTATTTTGGCAAAAGTCTTAAAAAAATATAAAAAATACATTTTATAATTCCGATGAGAAAAGAGTACCGATTATTTTTAATTTTTTTTATGGAGAGTGAGGCACACTAATGTAATTAAATATTTTTTTATTAATTAAAAGATTTTTTTAATCAAGCTCAGTGAAATAATAATCTTTTGAATTTAATACACAACTTTCAAGGGGAAAATCACTTTAATAATTGGATGCAAATGCTTATTCTTAGGAAGCGAAGTCTAGCGATGAGGGTAGATTCTGATTTCAAGGAGGTCTTGAGCAAAGAATCCGGACTCTCTATCACTGGACGTTAGTTGTGAGGTTGAATATTTCCACCTTTGCCCACAATGGCGACAATGGCGAAGCCTTGATGGACGCACTCATCTCCCCTGCCTCAGTGCCATACTCGATGACAGGTAGCGTCATCCGAAAATCTCCTGCGAGCAATACGACTACCTCACCCATCAGCAAACGGCTGCCGCGGATATCTTGCAAGCTTCGATCGAGTGCAAGTTGATGTGTCCTGACTCGCAAGGTTCAGAGGACATTTATGCGCCGAGTGTGCTCTTCGTCCACAGAGTAAAGTCGCTGATATCCCTGAGGAGGCAACAGTTAGTGCAACATTTTTATCCTTGCATAACTGTGCCAGTAGCAAATTATGGGAAATTTGCGCTTGCTCGGAAAATAGTTTAGGTTCTGGGCGGCTCAACCAAGTTCGTGGTGTTATAATTCAACTCCCTGAATAACTCATTGGACAGATCTCCCGTTCGTTGCGGATGGGCGAGCCGTAATCCCAAATCCGTTTTCCCACCATTGAGAAAAATTAGTCCTCATTAGCCTTAGAGCTTCGTCGTCATGTGCTGTTTCTTGAATCCCGTGGGCGACGTCTTCAAAAAAAGCGGTTTTACACTTTTCATACAGTTCAGGGGTTAAAAAGTCGCAAAGCTTACTAAAACCTCTCCCGTTTGACACCTGTATTTAAATATTTCATTTAAATTGTCTATTAAAAAGATTTTAAATTTCTAAACGGTGGCAACTCTCTTCAAAAATATTTTCGAAAGAAAGCTTTCTTAGCCCTCAGTCCGTTGATATCCACATTAAAACATTTCGTTTAACTTGTTAAGTAAGTTGAGTATGAATTTCTTATCAGGTGGCAACACTTCTTAAACCTTTCTTATTTGAAACCCATACTAAAATATTTGATTTTAATAGTTAATTACCTTGATTTTAAGTGTATGAAAAGGTGGCATATCTCTTCAAATATATTTTTGAACATTTTGTTTGACACCCACATTGTTGTAAACATATACACTCACTAACTCACAAACATTCACATTTATAATATCTGTAGGTTTTATTAACACGGTTTTAATTACTAAATGGGTGGCAGCTCTCTTGGAAAATATTTTCGAAAGAAAGCTTTCTTAACCCTCTCTCGTGCAGTACCCATATTGAAACTTTTCATTTAACATTTTAAGTAAACTGTATTTGAAATTCTTAATAGGTGGCAACCCTCTTTAAAAACATTTAGAAATAAATTTGTCTCAAACCTTTATCGTTTGGTACCCATACTAAAGTATTTGATTTTAATAGTCAATTACCTTGATTTTAAGTTTATGAAAAGTTGGCAACTCTCTTCAAAAATATTTTTGAAATAAATCGTTTTTAAACTGCTTTTGTTTTACACCCACATTGTTGTCGGCTCAGCTCAGCTCTCCGCGGACTACGAACTTTGAAATATTTACGTTTAATGTATTTTCGAAGAAAAAACTAACTTTTTAGTTTCCTCTCTAACAAAAACTAAGATATCAATTATTTTAGAAGCTAATATCTCTTCCCTCCCCCCTTATTCATGCGAAAAAAGCGAACACCTACACAATTGCTTACCTTAAAAATTCCCTGCTATTTTCGCGACATCGCCCCCAGTTCGCGATTGCAACGCAACTCCTGTCTATGCGACACAGTGAAATAGCATTTATTTTCACTAAAAACTAAACAAGCCGCACTCGACAAAATCAACAACAACAAGAATCGCGTGCACGCAGCAACACCATTAAAAGTCACTTTTAACAGTAGCATCAGTAATGGCACTACAGAGTGCAAGTAACTAAAAATTAGTAACAACTTGAAAGAGTCTCAGCTAACTTCAACTACACACAACTTCAGCAAACTTGGCTCACTTACTTACCTTTAATGGATGCGTTACAAGCGCCATAACTTGCAAGGGTATGCGCTTTTTAAGGTGGTAAAGTGTTTGAGACTGATAGCAGCAGCACTGGCAGGATAGTAACTCGCGGCCTCCGCGAGGTGTTACTTGTGGGGTGTTGCAACACAATAGGTGTAGCTGTTGCAGCGGCGGTAGTGGTAGTAGCAACAAAATGAGTTATGCTCGCATAATTCAGCATGAATTCGTGTTGTCGACAAGATATGCATCGTCACGTCACGGCGGTGCAACCAACCAACCAACCGAGCAGGCACAACATTTGCGCCGCCACACCATTACAGCCGAGAGCGTTGTACATTATGTTTGTGGTGTTACAAAACTGAAACAAGAGCAGCAATAGCCAACGAATTGGAGCGTGTACAGCAATGGCGAGTAGCTGAAGAAAGAAACGTGAAAAATAAACAAGTTAAGAAAAGTTAGGTAAACGCATAGAAAAGTTAAGCAACGTTGTGCTGAGAATGGCTGTGTGTGTGTGTAGTGTACGCGTACGCCACAGCGGCCGGAGAAACTGAGTGAAAAGGTAAGCACATTAAAAGTTATTATAAAGTTAATTATACATTTACCTAAGTTTGTGTGAAGGTGTGCGAACAAAAGTAGCTAAGTATAAAAATATTTTTGTTTTCAGCAAAAATATAACAAATTTTGTAGCATATCTTTCGGCTGCCATTTGAAAGCAGCCACGGTTCATGCTCAGACAAAAAAAAAGGTGGCAGTCGCTTTGTTTTTGGAAGAAGCGAATTTCTTGTTAACGGTGATTTGAGCCGCGTCGTGGGGAGAGGAAGTTGTTGATTATTAAATTACTTAGCGCATAAAACATTAAATACCAACAGACAGTAAAGTTATGCGATTATTTAACTTTTGCTGCGTGTCGAAGTGGGCAGTGAGATGCCTGCAAGCTGTTGAGCTTAGTTAGTGAAAGTCGAAAGTGACTTGAAACAAAATTGGGATTAAATAACTAATGGGAGAATAGGGGACTTGTAGGTAATACATAGTTGACTTTTTTTAATTTTTTTCATCATCTCCTTGTGTAGATGTTTCAAATTGTTTTCGTGAAAATTTCAATTATCTTTCAAGTGATCTAAAATGTACGCTGTTTTGTGTTTTTTATAATGTTCAATAGAACCAAGACAATTCATAAATATCCACCTACTCATAGGTTTGAAATCGTTTTGCTGGGTATTGTGAACATGGCGTATGAGCGATTTGTATTTCTCTTCTTAAAAAGCCTACAGTCAATCTGGCTCTATTTGTACGTAGGTGTAGCTGGAAAAAATTCCACGCAGGATAAAAATGATACCAATACCATTCAGAAAACTATTTTAATCAAAATAAGAAAATGCTGTACCTCTCATTTTGGCGGGGAATATTTTTAATTCATTAACTAATTACCGCACCGCTGCTACTATGCATGTAGCACTGACGCGCATATGGATATATGTAGTGTATGGTAGTAGTTTGTTGAAACTTTACTCCTATAAGGATTACCTCACGATGATTTCAAAAATGAAATCGCGTTTTTTTGTACCGGCTACCAATTTTGAAAAACCCGGGTTTTTAGGACCGCTTTTCAATTTTGAAAAGAAAGCGAAGTGATCACGCCGATTTCTTTTATTATTGTTATTTCAAAAATGATATCACATGAAATTACGAAAATGCCGAAATGTTTTGAAAAATTATGGGAAATTCTGAAAAATCCTAAAAGCAAAAAAAAAAAATTAAGTTCAGCGAACAACGAAAAGTCATATTCATCTAACAGAGCAATTCTGGCTAAGATTTTTTAAAGCCCTTTGCAAGACAATTTAAGTACGGTCCTTAAGATATGTAGGTTGAAAGACGGTTTTTCTGGGACGAAAGTCTTACAAATAAAAGCTCCCTTGCCAACTTTAATTTTGAAAAGCTCTTTTCCCAGAAAGCACTTGAACAGATTTTAGATTATATTATTTTAAAAATAAAATTTTGTTGTTATTTTATTTATTTTATTTATATGCTTAAAAAAAAATTTCTATTACAATTTAATTTTCTTTTAACTTTTCATTCATTTAATTCTAAGATACTCCTTTTATTTTTTTTCGAATTCGGCTTTTTTTATTTTTAGTTTATATATTTTTATATTTTTAAAAATAAAAATATATAAATTTTTTTTTTATTCATTAATTAATTATCATATTTTTTAATATTTTCTCTTTTTAAATTAAATTTATTTTTACGATATGATTGGAAATGACGGGCTATCTATGTATAATTTAATGATATATTACTTTCATCGCGAGGCAATTAATTGTCTTGCAAGTTCATTCAATGATGTGATGTTATTTTGTATAATAGGAAATCACATCTTGATGTGATGTGATAACTTATTTGGGCACGATGTAATGACATATGATAGGATGTAACATAATTTGATGCCATTTAAAATCTTAAGTGCTGTGATTTAAATTTTTAGTTTATATCAGATAAATGATATAATAGAACAGTAGTAGTAGAAGTTCGACAACTTCACAATCATCACCATATAATTTTAGCCCACATTAGAAATCACGTATACGCCACGCTGCTCCTTAAAATGTATGCTGCACTACGAACTTCAATTAAGAACAGTTTAAAATGTTATAAAATTAAGCACTTAAGAGAAATCACCTGCACAACAATACACGCGAATACACTCTTTCAACTGCAATGCCTATCTGTGTGAGAAAAGAGCAAGCAAACATTTTAAATCCTTTAATGCTCAAACTCTCTTAAAGTTAGCAGACAAAGCATATCGGAGTAATGGACACTAAGCTGCAGCAAACAAACGATCTTTTAAACGGAGGTACCTACGTAATGTGTACATACATATTTAGAAATCTCTATGTACATAGCTGGCTATGCAGTTAAGTGCTCTCTTGTCATAAACTTTAGACACAACGTTGTTGAACGGAAATCAAGTGGCAGTTAAGCGTTCAAAAAGTGATGAATTTCCTTGCACCTGTCACTTCAAAATGAAGCAATAAAATGCGATTTATTGTTACAAGTTGTAGACTGCAAGACTAACAGGCATTTTCATTAAGAACCATATAAATATGTATTTCATTTAAAGTTGCTAACAAAAATTAACTAGTAAAGTTCTTAGCTGGAACTGAATATCTCAGGTATTCATACCTTGAATAACCTTTGCAGTAGAATTCGTTTAAAAATTATAGCAAAGAAATAACTCCTTTTTAAATTTATTTTCAAAAAAAGACGTGTGTAAAGCTATAGTTGCTAATTTACTTCAATTAATCCAACAGGTATAGTAATTTCAAATGATTGCGGAAAATGCGTTTTAAAATATGTTTTGAGCTTCCATATATCAACGTTTTTAGAAATCCCACAAAATCCCACAGTTTGTTGAAAGGCTCATCATAAACTAATGGAGCTTTTAAAATTATTTCAAGCAAGGAATGTACATACATCGCAAACGAAACTGTTTACCTCCAGTTGTGGGAGTAACAAATTTTAACAGCACAGTGAAGTTAGCTCAAAAAACCACCCTGCACAGGGTTATCTCAAACATCTTAGAAAGTCCTTTTTATATACTTATGGGCCTGAATTTACAAATCAAAGAAGTACCTGTTTTTTGATTGCTACTTTCCGCTTGGATTATATGCATGAAATTGTTAAACAGTGACTGAAAATGTTCGTAAAGCAGCCGAGAATATTAGGCAAGATTAATTAGACAAACTTAAACATTAAATTTGAGATTGCATATATGTACATCTGGCCACTTCCTCCTCGCAAAAGGAACAAATCCGAAGTCTCTCAAGAGAGTGGACGTCAGAAGAAGACGAAGAACTGGTATTTGCTACAGATGTTTAGTTAATCAAGGAACTACTTGAAGCAAAGGAATTATTGAGTTCATTGAAATCATGTGAGCTCGACCACACCCCAGGCCTTTTTAAATTTGACCAGAGCTGTTTAGGTAGCAACGATACATTGTGGGTTGAGCAGAAGCAGTTCTTCTTGGCTATCCGTACATAAATAGTGGTCGAATTCCGCGCATGTTTGTAGATGTTCCAATCGTTCACTATTAGCCTACTCTTTCAGGCGTTGTATGAAATATTACGCTTTTTAATCATTAATTTAACAATTTATTCAGCTAACAGAAATTGGTTAATTACACATCTTTCTACGATAGGTCCAGTAGTTTCGGAGAAATTTATTAACCTTTCCAGATACTTATATGTATTTTCTTTAATACAGAAAAAATTAAAAAATTCCAACTTTAAATATGAATGCGCATCTCAAAAAAAAAAAAGACTAAATTATTTCTTTGGATTTTCTGTTGAGTTTCCTATTTTACAGTAGCACACCGTAAATACTAAGCTCACTTACAACAATTTTAATACAAATACTATGAAAATTTAGCTACAGTTAGTCAATAGGGTTTAGGTACATATTTACTCTTTCGCTATTTTATTTTTCGCAAATCGCAAATCGTCAGTCAATAAAGTTTATGTACAGGCAATTTTTTACAATACCGGCAACTATTTTTTAAATATTTTATTTTTCGCTTATTTTTTATAAAAATTTGATTAATTCCGCAACAAAAATCTCAAAAATCAGAATTCCAAACCTTGAGAAAAATTAAAGAAAATTCTGCAAATTTTCATTCAAATATTGGATTTTTATTTACACTTTTTAGAAAAAAGTTTAGTATCTACGCAGTTTTTTAGCCCATTCAATTTTAGTATAACAAAATGCAAGTCTGAGATAGACTTACCATTGATTTTTCGCAAATTTTTTTTTTTAGGTGTCGCACTTTTTCTCTACATAAAACAATGTTCGATAGTTTTTTTGTATGAAACAAAAAACACTCCCAAAGAGTTATGAAAATTTGCAGAATTTTCTTTAAGTTTTTTCGGATTTTTGGGGTTTTTGTTGTAGAATTAACCAAATTTTTATAAAAAATAGTGAAAAAATAAAATATTTAAAAAATATTTGCCCGTATTGTAAACAATTCGCTGTACCTAAACTTTATTGATTGACTGTACATTCGACATATTTTCAGCTACAAGACCCATTTCATTCAAAATACAAAAGATTGGAAAACGTTTACAATAATGAAATAATGGCAAAAAAATTTGTTTTTATAATAAATAAAATTCTGATTTGATTTTTATAGAGTATGGGAAAACAAGTGAACATTTTCCGCAATACTGATTATTTGATACATACTTATTTGAATAAATGCGAATAAATTTACATAAAACATATTGCATTTTCCACTGTTGAACAGACTTCATTTGTGTGGATGTGTAAGTGTATATGTGTATATGTATCATACACACAAAAAGCGTGCTTCTAAGTTATTTAATATGAATATTGTTGCCAACAACTGTCGACGTAGGGGCCTCTACCACAGAAGAGGCAATTTTAGTGGAGTGATGAAAATACCAGACGTAAGGAGTCTCGTACTCCCCAACATTAAGGCCTGCCACATCATCATAAAGGCAACAAAACAAGTGGCTGCTCACCGCTGTGCGCCACTTTATGTTAGGGGCGGGTGATATACATTTACTTTACGACTTAAACGAGGCTAAATGGCACATGAAACGCATAAATTACGCACATAAATTGATAAAGATAACTGCCGTGCTGTAAAGCGCGGCATTACACGGAGAAATGTAGGAAGGTAAGGTAAAATAGCGGTTGTCGGTCGAGTGGACAAAGGCTGGTCAGCGTGGAATAAAGTGAACTAAGTATAATTGCAAGAGGAAGCCGGAATAGAGAAGAGCAGCCAAAAAGTGGAAGCTCTCCTTGCCGCTCAACAGCGGAAGCTTAATGAAGCTTCCGAAAGAAATGCATACTAAAATTTCCGAACCACGAACGACACTCCCACACAGCAGCTCTACTTGCTTTAGATGCCTCCGTGTGACAGCGCTCGCTCCCTCTCCACTGTCCTGTTTGCTGAAGCAACAGCCAAAATGCGGTGTGCATGCAAGGTAACGAGATTATTTGTGTCAAGACAATTATTTCCACAGCCTTCACCTCAACGAAGGAACGTACATTTTTTGGACGAAGCATTGCTTTGGCGTTGATTTTTGGCGTTAGCTGGACTTGACTTACGCTATACGCTTCAATGGCCTCGACTTGACTTGGGAATTTGGTAGCTTTTGTCTGTGCTTGGGCGAGCTGTGTGTCGATGCTTCTCTAATTGAGACATTCATATAATATAACGGCCGCACACACACACACCCACACAAGCAAACAAACACGGGCATTCTCAATTTGCAATTTACATAGATATTTCGGTATGTATGCTTTCTAACTGGTAGTAGGCATTTGTGTTGTCTTTCTATTGGCACTACTGCCGCTGCTGCTGCTGCTGCTGCTGTCGCGCAACATTCACTGCTGGCAGCATTCCATTGTGGTGAACTTGCTGGAATTAATTTCGATTATTGTCGCATTGCGTGTTGGATAATTGGAATTTACTTGAATTGTGCTAGCAAAATTACGATTTGAACGTGCGTAAATTTTGATTGAAGACGACACTTTTGTGGCCTATACAGGCACAACACAAGACCATATATGTACGTCCTCTTGCGCTCGTAGTTGGTTGTCTACGAATGGCGGAATATACGAACTGATGTACATAAATTAATGAATTAATGCTGGTTTGTGTATTTGAGGCTCATTAGCTTCCTGCTGCTGGCAGTATTTTGGATATCAGCCTGCAATTTCGCAAAATGTAATCTAAAGTGAGGTCGTAAATTTATAGGCACACACGCCTGGTAGCTTTATTGGTTTGAGCATACAGAATCAAAAAACCTTTTGGCAATTATTTAGCTTAAGTTTTTTGGTACTTTTTCTTTTGATAATAAGAAAATTGAAAGTTATCTTTTCCTGACTGTGGATAAAGACATAAAGTGCGATTGTTTTGTAAGCTTAAGGATTACTGATTGTTTTTCCAAAACAGGCAGACTACACAAGATTGGATTTCAATAAAGACTTCGTTGTTCACATGAGGTTTGTGTTTTACGTATAATGACC
The DNA here is from genome assembly GCF_001687245.7 of Rhagoletis zephyria. NCBI lineage: Eukaryota > Metazoa > Arthropoda > Insecta > Diptera > Tephritidae > Rhagoletis > Rhagoletis zephyria. The sequence continues at coordinate 11,166 of NW_016163723.1, read as the reverse complement.
ATACATATATGTTGTGNAATTATCAAAAATCAACGCGATAAAATTGCGTACAAAAAATTTTTCTAAAATTTTAAGTTTAAATGCTTGGTATTGGAATGAAAATTTTGTGGAATTTTTGTAATGTTTGTACAAAGTCAGAAGATATATATGGCATTTAAATATTATATAAAGAGCTATACTCTTATAGAAAAATAATGAACCTTAAAAAAATCAGAAGAACTCGAAAAATAAAGATCATTGTACATTGTAGTAGGACGTACGAACACAAATATTTGAGTATAGTTGAAATTGTTTTAAGACTATTGCAACTTGTTGATTTTTTTTTTTTTGGTTAAAGTTTAAGAAATAATAATAATTTTCCGTCCCTGGAGTCAACTAACAATTAAGTAAATAATTTCATAAACTAAGAAAATTAGGCACAAATAGCTTTTCGTGCAGGAGTGAAAAAACTGATATTATGCTAAGTTGATTTTAATTACTTCCAAGAAGCAATTGAGCAAAGAAACGTCTGAACAGATAAATAAATTGTAATTTTAAATTTAAAATATATAAAAAAACGATGCATCTATTTGTAAATGCATTTCGACTTTGTGTCACTTTAATTTAAGCGGAAATTTTAATTGCACAAATAAACAATGACATTATTGCCATAGCAACAGCCACTAACCGCACCAAGTAGCCATAACTAAATTAAAATAATTTATCTACTGCAGGACAATAGCAACAAAATTGTCAAAAAGATAATAGCAAGCAAAACTGAGTGCAACTTCAGCTAAATAAATTGTGTGCTTTTATTTCGTAATTTCACGCTTGCATAAATATTTATACCGAGGAAATGGACTGGTGGCGCCGTGAAAATGTGGTTGGTATGTAGTATGTATTATATTTATGTATGCTCGTATTTATTTATACTATAAATTTAAATTTAATTAAATGTGAAAGGACAATAAATTTATCAAGTTTAGACGTTGTGTGGCATACTATGTAAATGAATTTATGTGCGAACATGACCAGAATTATTGGAAAGTAATCAGCAAATGTGACTTCAATTTAAATTTAAAAGTTTAAGATTTATGCTTGTACAATATTAAGTTCACAGTTCTATCATCTGTGAGCAAATGAAAGTCGTACATCAAAAAGCGTTTGTCGCTAAGAGGATATAATAAACTTCTTGCATCTCAAAATTTAAAACAATATCCAAGAACTACACCTGAATATCTCCTTTGGATACATATATATTCCTTCAAGGATCGACAAAGAAGGCTACACTCGCTAAGCGATTAGATCGCATACAGCGTATTGCCCTAATCGATATTAGTGGGGCCTGTAGATATTACAGGTAGAATTGCCGCAGCACGAACTGCCATTAGGCTCGGAGAAGCTGGAATGGTAGATGGCTTTGATGTCATCCCTGATCACTCAGATTACTGTGCATCCAAAATTGTTCCCAGTGAGTTCTGGGTGGGGGGGGGGAGGTTAGCCGGAGGAAGGGAAAAGTGAAATTGTTCACCCTTGAAGCCAAACATGGAGGCAGGGAAGGAAGCGATAGACGTACTGCAGAAAAGTGTGGCATCAGTTGGGGGGGTAAGCATATCAGGGCTGTCAACGCCATTTCGATGCGATCGAAATTGATCAGTGAATATTTTACCTCCCTATCAACCGGGTAGGTGTATTTTCTATTCGGACTCAATCGAGTTCCTGGCCATTGGAAACTACGTGGCTGCTGACAGGGCAAGAAAAGGCACCCCTGAAACGTTACCACCGATTAACAATTAGAGAGTTGCCACCCGTTTCCAAATTTCAGTTTAAATAAATTCATAAGATATAACAAAAATATTACAGCATGGCATGGTCAAAAGAAAGAGGTTTAGGAAAGCGTAGAGCCGAAAATATCTTTGTTGAAGGTTGCCACCTTTTTTTGAAAATTTTGATTTAAGTTAATAGATATGATAAAATAAATATTGCAACATGGTTATAAAACTAAAGAGATTAAGGAAACTAAACTGCCGAATATATATGTGAGGAGGGTTGCCACCTCTTTTAAAAATGTTATACAATTATATTGATAAAATAAATGAAATAAATATTGCAATAAGGATATCAAACTAAAAAGGTTTAAGAAAGTTTAATGTCGAAAATATTTTTAAAGCGGGTTGTCAACTATTTGAAAAACTTAATTCCGTTAAATTGATAATATAAATATTTATTTAGTACACCTTTAAAAAAAAGTGCGTGATATGTAGACTCGAGTTATACGGTTATAAATTAAATTTCTAAGAGAAAGTCCATTGCTTGCCTACTTTTTAAATACCTTCGAAAATATATAAAGCAACACCCATATTCATAGTAAATAAAGAATGCTTCATAAATCGAAAATTTGTTTGAAAATCTCACTTCATAAAGCTCTTTGAATCTATTACACTTTTTATGAATGAGGCCATAAGAATTTTAGCAGGGAGTAACCACACAAATATACTGCTGAGGGGCAGTGAAGCATCCGGGTATTTGCCACTTTTGAATAAAACCAGAAATAAATAGGAAATTCCAGCACTCTGATAATTAAGGAACTAAGAATTAAAAAAAATGCTTCAAGAGATGCTAAATTTAAAGCTTCGAATCAATTGCTCAAACAACTAATACAATTTAAAAAAAAAAACCTTAATTTTTTAAAAGCTCTATTTGTTCTTGAAAGTTGCAGTTTTTGCTCGAAAATAAAGTATTGTTCCTGAAAATTACATTTAAGCGAAAAACAATATCTGGCAACACTGGCTGTATAGCATCAGCTTAGTCTTTAATTACACAGATTTTATGTGTATGTGTATATTTATTTACTAAGAAAAAGAAAGGTACTTGTATAAACTCAAGTTTAGGCATGAAAAATATTCCGACATTTTATTAGCTCATAAAAGGCTTTCGAAAATTAAAAAAAAAAAACAGTTTAGTTATTATCGTTGGGCTTCTACTATGTAGTTTTGTGTAAAACATAAATTGCCTTCCTATCCTAAAAGGTAAATACAAAAGTGTTAAGTGTAAACCAAACAATGTTGCATGCTAGCAGACTTCGCACAATATACGAGATCAATATAAAGCCTTAAAATAACATAACTCTGTAGTTATATTGTATTGCAGCAGACAAGTGCAGTTTCACGCTAAGTTTTCATATTGCAAACTTTCTACGGTTGCCAACGGTTTATTTAAGTTTCTTCTTTGCCATGCATCGACAGAGTTCCACACGTTTACAAATAAACATACATATACATACATACATACATACATAATTCAAAATGCATGCGAATACCTGGGTAAGACGCCTGCGTGTATGCTTCGCTTTACTTGACGCCTCACCATGCATACGCAAATAAACGAGCAACGGAAAGCACTTCTAAGCAACAGAATTTATTTGAATTTCTTTATTTAATAACCGTAAGTCTTCTGCGCTGTAACATATTTGTTGCTGTTTGGCTGGCTGTAGTTTTTGTATATCTACATATTTACTATAGGTAAACAAATTTTAAACGTATTTAGAACTCGGTATGTATGTAAATCTACTTGAGCATGGCAGTTGCTCGACAAGACAACTCTCTTCGACAAGCTAGTTGTCAGTTGTTGGGTGTGTCTCGATGGGCATGTAAGTATGTATGTGTGTGTGTATGTATAACTAATACTTGCGCAAATAATCTAACGGTACCTGTGTAAACTTACATTTTCTATTGGTTTACCAACAGTTGGATTAGTTTATTGGTTGCTCGGTTGGTTAGATGCAAAACTTATTTACTAACTACGAAACCTGAAAAACAAATATTAACAAAGCGGTTAGCTTTGGCAGAGTTTACTGGTGGTGTTTGGTGTTGTTGTTGCCGCTGTAATTATTATTGCATGTGCATACTGAAGTATGTATACAATACACTTACATACGTATAATATTTGGTTACATACAAGCACACTTCGAAGGTTGCTTTCAAATTGTTTATCTTTACTGAAGCTGTTTTGTTTTTGAATTTGAGAAATGCGATAAAGTTTCCAGTGCAGATATGCACTTGCTTATACCTGCTTAAAATTTAAACGAATAATTTATAATAAGTTTAATTGTTGGAAATTTAAAATGCTATGAAATATTGGTAAGTGCATATATTGGATTTAAGTTTACTTCTTCTAAAGAGGATTAGAATGAGGGTTAAAAAAACTGTCAGGAAAACAGCAAGAGCACTTATAGTTACTGTACAACAAAAAAATAAATAAATAAAAACAAACTTCCCTTAATGAATTCTGGCAGTGCACCAAATACAAATAAGTATACGAGTACCGGAATTAGTCTTTTGGAGGTGGAAAAGGATGCCTCACTGGTGCAATAGTGAAGTACGCTTCTTGAGAAAGCAGAACAGAAAGCTGACAAATTGATGTGAAAGAATTGGTCCCAGACAAGATAAAAACAGAGCCTTGTGATTCTTGAAAAATATACTGAAAAGGCGCAGGTCTACTCTTGTTATAGATTCTGCGTAAAATACTCAGAGCTAGATTATTTGCCAAGGGTTCTTTTAAAAATGGCGTGAGTACCAGGCACTCATGAAATTTGACGAGTAAACATCTGGGTATCGAACTATACCCGAATTGTTCGCGAAATGATTCCAAACTAGAACCTTGGTAAAAATAATTTCAGCGTTTTTTAAATTTCTTCTTTGCTTTTTATCAACACATATCGATCGTACTCTGCAATAACGGCGCAACTCGAAATTTCATGTTTTTAGTTATGTAGCGGATAAGGTTTATAAAAGCTTACTTGTTACCAATCCGACAGGGGCGCAGTTTTGCCATTTGTTAGAAAACCGAAGTAGGCAACCCTTGCTACTGAGCAGCACCATTTGTCTCACAATTATTTTGAAGATTGGCATAAGTCAAAAAAAATGTCGATGGGTTTTACAATTACAAATTTTTTGCTGGGCTAATGCAAACTTTATATACTAAGGGCAAGGAAGTTTACACATAAAAAATCTCGGAGAGGTTAATATACATATATTCAGAAGTCAAATGCTCAGTAGACATCATCTTGCAATGATATGCCGCACAAAAATTGCAAAATGGCCGATCCAATATGGCATTGAAAATCTTAGAAACAATACTTTACGTAAAAAAAATAATAATGAGAATGACTTTTCTGTGAAGCTGATGAATCCCTTAGCCCATAAATATCTCTTGTACATAAATTATGATTTACATTGAAATGGCAGATATGAGGTGAGCGGAAGGATCAACCACTGAAGCCCTCCCTGAGTCAATGTTTTCAGTGTGGCTTTAGACCTGGCAAATCTACCATCGACCAGATATTCACCATATGCAAAATCTTGAAAATACCTAGCGACAAGGGTATGGACATTAGGGTGGTCCAAATATGCATGTGGGAAAAAGTATAGTCGGAATTTGTGTGCTCTCACCTCCTAGCATTGTTCCATACCGAAAAAATATACCCCTATTTTTTTATTTTTAAATCAGAGTTTTCCGATCGAAAAATATTGATTTTCAAGATTTGTATACCATTTCTACGAAACATTTTATTTTCCCCATATAAAAATACACGGAAAACTTTGAGCGCTTTGAGCGACCTCTAAATATTTTTTGATTTCAAAATAAAAAAAAATAGGGGTACACTTTTTTTCGGTATAGAACAGTCCTAGAGGGTGAGAGCATTCCGACTTACTTGGTGTATTTATGTAATTGGCGTCAGCAGTGGAGAATGAAGAACGATGGATGTTTTAGCTGTGTTGAACTCGGCCAAAATCGCTTAAACGCCCTAATGGAAACAAGTGATTTTTTTTTTTTAATCAACTAATTAAAAGACTATTTTAAAACAAATGCAATGAGTATATGTTACGAATTTGTATAATCTTTTTGCTAAAAAAAAAAAACAATTTGTGTCTTGGAACTATGAAAAAGCATCTGTGAAGTCTAGAACGCAAGCGTATTCCAAAGAAACAAACTGATTTTGAAGTTGTGTAAACCAAATTCATTTTTAAGTACTTGAAATTAAATGCAGAGTCGGACAGTCGACTTGCTGCTTGCACACAATTCAAACTGAACATTTAAAAGCACATTTACATGTCTGGCTGTAGCTGAGCGCGCAAAGATGGAAAAGGCAACTGACTGCTTCCTAGGACAACGCCATGTTAAGTAAATTAGTTGGTTGCAGGTAAAATATTGAGAATTTCAATTAGTTATCATTGAAAATAATGTAGTTTATAAATAACTTTCAAACTAATTCAATTTCCTGCAGGGCGGTTACAGCGCCAATCAAGAATAAGAAAGAAAAGGGATAGTATGTAATAAAGTTAAGCACATCTGACTCAAGTTGAAAAGTTAAAAGCATAGGACCCTCCATCTCTTGGAACGCCCCCAACATAAGCAGGTTGTGGGGGAACATCAATGGCCACTAGTTAATAGGGATAAACGGCAGTAGAATGGGATTTCTAGCATAGATTTCGTTTTATTCATTTCAATCAAATTCGGCCTACAAAAAATTTTCCAGCTCAAATGTGCTTTTCGCAATTTTTTCAATCATCTCTTATAGACACATTCATCATTTAACTTTGGCTTTCATTTCATGACCAGCTTTTTTCAGCCGAGCTCACTTAATTGCGCAACACATTTCACTTGCAATTATCTTTTATTGCGAGTTTGACGCTTAAATTCGCATAACGATGCTGTAACCTTTCTCATCCCAAATGACACTTGGCTTTTCATATGCTGCTGTTTTTTGCTTTAGGCAATTTTATTTTATTTTTTTTGTTACAAATGCTTTATGTTGTATTCACTCGTTCAAATTTCGAAGCATCCGCTTGTAAGTAGGTAGGTAGAAAGTGTGTGAGTATACCTACCACGGCAGCATTTTACCCTACTTCGTTTAATTTTTTTTTTCCAAAATAATTACCTTTGTTTAAGTGCCAATTATGTATGTATGTGCGTACTTGAGCGATGCGTATCTATTTGACCATCTTCTGACTTTTCGGAAATTTTTCATAGGCCCACTTTTAATTGCTGCTTTAAGAGCATTGCCTAGATGGCTCGTAAACATTTTTTGATTTAATGAACTAACTTTATATTTTTTCTGAGAAGGACATTAAGCTGGAAGCTTTCCATAAATACAATATCTAAATAAGGAATCAATGTTGAAGTAGAATATGGGCCACTGGCTATTTAAAAATGCTTGTAGCTAATCAGATCAAGGAGCGTTTTCCTGTTTGTACTTATAGCAAAAATGGAAAAACAAAATTTGGTGCGGCAAATGTCAAAGCTGTTTTTGAATGGCCGAGGTAAAGGTGTAAAAATCGAATTTTTGCAGTATTTTGGAAGTTCTTGCATAGAAAGAAGAGGTGATAGAACCTTCCACTTAGGCCTAAATTACCCATCCCTGCACCTTGACTTGATGGTAACTTTGAGTCATTTATTGAACAATACAAAAATACTGAAATGTTGCGAAATTTGAAAAAAAAAGTTTGCCAAAATCTGATTTTGAATTCAATCTACGATGAATTGTAATAAATGTACGATTTATCACCAAGTGACTAAAAAATCCTTACAACTGAATATGTGAATTATAACCGGATGATACCATGAAAGGATATTAACCCTTAAAATAAACGGACACTAAGCGGTTATATGAATGTTCGTATTTTCGAATCTAAAAATAACAATAAAATAATGTTTTTTTGAGTAGTTGTCAATGAAGCACTACAAATTCAACAGTGTAACAAATTTCTAAAAGTTGGAGGTGACAGGAATCGTACCAATTGCATTCAAAACAAATTCTTACTTGAGTCACATAAATTATAAAAAATGTAGATGTAATTAAAATTTGTTTTAATTTTTACTGAAAACTAATTGTACATGGAATTTATTACAAATTCGTCCACAGCCTTAATTTTTCAATAGATTTGGATATTTTTTATCTTAATTTTTATACACACATACGTATGTACTTTTATATGAAATTTTTTGTTACAAAGAGCAGAGAGAGAGAGTATCTAGCAATTTTGCAGAAAATTTATTCTCCTGTCCCAGTTAACAAATGCCATAAGATATCATAAGAAAATTTTAAGTGTTATAAAAAAAATTTCAGCAAAATAAAAATTTTTCTTATTAATTTTCGTTTTTAATTCTGGTTGTATAGTTCGTCAAATTTTATCGTCAAAAAGTGCAAGTTTCCATTGGCTAAGAAATTGAATATTTAATGGACTTTAAAGCCACATACATACATATCTGAAATTATTCTAAAAATTCTGGAAAACATTAAAAAAAAATTAATTTTGGTAAAATTTTTTGTATCGGTTTTCTCAAGTAGCTTTTAAAATGTCTCTGAATTTCAAACGCATTTTTTTGAAACAAAATTTGTGTTTAAAGAGCAGAAAAATGTTAAAAACTATTTGAGAAAACGCACTAAAACTTTCACTTCTGCAATTTTTCTTTCTAAAGATCAATTAAAACGACTTTTATTTTATATGCATCAAAAATTCGTTTCACTTAAGCAAATAAATGCAAACTTTTTAGAAACTTCGTTTTTCAAAGATTTTATTAGGATATATTACAATATACTTTCGGTAAAAATTTTAAATTTTTTTTTGCTTCGACTGTAAAATAAAAAAAAAAATGTTGGTTAGGGACTTTGAGAATTAAGGTAACGATATATTAATTTAAAATCGATTTGTAAGCAAAAACCATAAAAATATGGAAAATTGTATCGGTTAATTTTTGCAACTAAGGTCGATTTACAACTTCAAACCGATATAAAAATAAGTTTATAGTAAAAACAAATACTTCTAAATCAAGCTTTCTAAATATGGGCGAAATCGGACCATAAGTACTGGTTTACCATATACTCGTGCGCCACCTATCGGCAACAGTTTTAGTGGAGTTATTCCTCTTCATGTATGTAATATACATACGTGGCTAAAAATTTTCCTTTTAGAATTTTGTTTGGTGTTGATTGCGGTTTTCTTCGATATAAAAATAAACTGTTTTGTTCACTATAGGAAAGCAAATGCGACAAATAAAATTCTAAACAATCAATTTGGAGTGTTGCACTGTGTTATTTATTTTGCCACTCAATAGATTCAGTAATTTTGAGTACAATTTTTTAAATCCATTCAATAACATTTTAAAATATCCGTTCCGATATGAGTGTATATAGCATTTTCAGTTTAAATGAAACCTTCTTCAGATTCAATGAAACTTTATTCAAAATAAATGAAACTTTTTCAAACATTCTTAAAAGGAAGTTTCATTTAATTTGGATAAAGTTTCACTGAATCTGACAAAGTTTTCATTTAATTTGAAAAAGGTTTCGCCTTGTTCGAATATGGTTTCATTTAATTTGAAAAAAGTTTCATTTAAACTGAAAATGCTATGTATAGTATACACTGATATACACGGTACTTCATTGTGCTTTCAGCAAAGAGAGAACGTCAAGCTTGCAAACGATGTGAAAATGTCTAACTTTTTATATAGATAACGATACCAAAAATAATGGCGTTTAGTTGAGATGAAAGCTCCACTGCGTAACCAATCGAGCGTTATATTCAAAAGCTGACTTGAATTCATTTAAAACTAAATTAAAATTTACATAAATAGGTATTCAAAGTATGAAGTCACCTGATGCATGAATGTGTTTTTATTGCGAAGTTTTATTAGTATTTCATTCACATACAAACAAAGTGATGGTCATAGATTTCGGATTAGCTATTACTATTTGCTGTTTTATATCAAATAATTATTATTTGCTAACTAACTAAATGTGTGCGTCAGCATAAAGCAATCATTATACGCACAACAACAAAAACTGACGAACAGCATAGATTTAGCTAAAGCCAAAGTCATTGCCATTTATTTTAGAAATTGCAAAAATAAATACACGAAATTTGGCAAAATTTTCCATTTCCGGCATGTACCCTTCACAAGTGTGCATTGGTAAATATACACATGTAAACTTTAAATTGCACACAAACATGCATTTGCTAATATTTGCTTTTAAAATAAGCAATTTCGAGCAATTCATTACTTGTTTAAAATGAGAGTAATCAAAATTAATGTGCCAAGTCGCTTTTGTGATGTTTTTTTTTTTTTGACCACACTTTTACACACACACCACTATCACACAAACAAACACTCTCACAAATGCACAATTTGTTTCACAAACAATATCGAACGTGTCATGAATAAAAGAAGAAACCACAGAAATTTTACCAAAAGTATGACAACAAATGCAACAAGGCGCCACCTATGCAGAAGTTGTATAATGAAGCCAATACTAAATAGCAAACAACAACAAAAAACAAACAAAACAACAATATCAACCATTCAAAAAAGTTGGTCAGTAACAATTTTGCAATTATAACCAGTCGAGCGAGAAAGCAACTTAAACTGCTGCACACTCTGCTGTTTTTATATGGTTGCACAGAAATGGATTTGTACATACCTATATATTAGGGTGGTTCAAAAAAGGTAAAGTTGGAATTTTAATGCTCTCACCCGCTAGTATTGTTCTATATCGAGAAAATATACCCACATTTTTTATTTTATTTATTATATTTATTTATTTTATTTTTTATTTTGAATTAAAAAAAAATATATTTTTCATAGAAATGTTATAAAATTCTTGACAATCAATATTTTTCGATCGATGCCTTCTGGTTCTCTTCAGGAGACTACCAATAATAACACCAAATTTTTTATTTAACCATTATTTAATACTAAAGATTTTTTATTGGTCCCCTTATTGCATTTTCTGGGATTTTCGGCGGACCTATAAAATATTGTTACTATAAAAAAAAAACGGTTCAGTAATTAATTGGGTATTATTATTAGGCATCTCCTGAGAAGAAAAAGGATTCCGATGGAAAAATATTGACTTTCAAAAGAATTCGATACCATTTCTACGAAAAGTGTTTTTTACCCGATATCAAATACATACATGGCAAATTTTGAGCGCTTTGAGCACTTTCTAAAAATTTTATTATTTCAAAATTAAAAAATAGAAGTATATTTGTTTCAGTATAGAACAATCTTTGGGGGTGAGAGCATACAAATTCTGACTTTACTTTTCCCCCATATGCATTTTTGGACCACCCTAATATACATATGTGCATATGTTAGCATATCTGTATACATCTGAATGTATAGGAC
>NW_016163722.1:0-35102 GCF_001687245.7 Rhagoletis zephyria | reverse complement strand
TAAGTTCGGGCGGAGCCGAACATTAAATACCCGGCGCAAGTATTAAATATATGTTTTTTCACCTTTCCGAAACCTTCCGCTAGATGGTAAGCCGTGGTGTATCAATTTTGAGTAAATTAGCGTCCTTCAATTTCGAAATATTGAAGTTTCAAGCATTTCTGAAATTTACCGTTATATGAGAAGCGGCCGTTATTTAGTCCGATTTCAATAATTTTCAACTCTTTGCTTTCATGTGGCAAGCACAATAACCACACCGAGTTTGGTACAAATTGGTAGAACGGTTACCGATATACTTATATGTGATCATAAGTGGGTGCCACGCCCATTTTCCAAAATTTTACCATAAACGTATTTCTTGGTAAAGAATTGTTGCAAGTATCAATTTTGAATAAATTAGCTTCAATATGACTTTCTTACTTGTTTGTTATTTAATTTGAGTTCTTTTTTTATAAAAATATGGTGTTTTCTTTAACAAAAACCATATAAATCCAAGTTTCAAACTTTGTGCAATATTTAAANCATGGTGTTTTCTTTAACAAAAAACCATATAAATCCAAGTTTCAAACTTTGTGCAATATTTAAAAAAAAATCAACAAAACTTTCCTACAAATTTCGAGCTTTTAAATTGGATTTTATAGAAATATTTTGAGTACGCAGTTTTGTAGCCCACTCAATTCTAGAAAAATGAAGTGCAAGTTTCAATTGGCTAAAAAATTTAGTTTTAGAATTTTTTCCTAAGGTGTTGCGGTTTTCATCCATACAAAAATAAATTATGCTCATTCGCTATATGAAAGCAAATGCAAAGAAAATTCCAAAACATCAACGGTAATTTTTAGCCATTTAAAACTACTATACTAGAATTGAACGAGCTGAAATCCCCCACAAAAAACGGTCCATTCCCCACGCAAAATGAAATTCTCCGCAAATCGGGGGATTCCCCACGAGTTGGCTTCCCTGCTGTGCAATAATGAAAACTTATTCATGTTTTTATCATTAAAATGATTTAACCTACAAGAATATTTATACTAAGGAGAAATTATATCTCATGACTACAGGTAATATATAAAATTTCACGAGTATTTATTTTACAACTGATTCAGATTTTGAGACTTCCAAAATTGGAAGCTTCTTAAGGCTTGTCAGAAGTGTTTGAGTTAGAATTTTGCTCAGAAAACTTGATCAAAGTGTCATCCAATTCGTGCTCAATTTCAATGTCGATTTCGTCTTCTCCGTCACTTTCTAATGAAGTTTTCCCGATAACATAATATAACAAAGAATTTTATTACAATACCAGGCGTGTGCCTGAAAAGTATTTTTGTGTTTTTACTCCCTCCCAGAACTCTTATGGCTTTATTCATAAAAAATAATATAGATTTGTGGAACTTTATAGAATATAGTTTAAAATAAATTTTCGATTTATTTGATCCTGGACAGTTAATTTATACTCTTATAACTCGATTCTGCACATCGTGCACCTACTTATCAATTTAACTGATTACAATTTTTCAAATAGGTGGCAACCCGCTATAAAAATATTTTCGACCGCAAACTCTCTCAAACCTCTTTAGTTTGATAACGGTATTGTAATATTTCATCAATTTAATAATTGAATAAAATTTCTAAAACAGGTGGCAACCTTCCTCAAAGCTTTGGCAGTCAACTTTCCTAAACCTCTTTTCTGTTGATACCCATATTGCAATATTTAATTTATCTTATCAATTAAATTAATTTGAGATTTTCAAACATGTGACAATATTCCACAAAAATGTTTTCCAATGTAAGCCTTCTTAAACGCCTTTCTTTTCATATTCAGCCATATTGAAATATTTTCTTTATCTAATCCCTTAAACTCAAACAGGTGGAAACTCTATAATTATTTATTTTCTTTTTTTTAAGATAAGGCCTTTTGCAATGGATCGGAGAAAACTGCATTATACCATATTATACTAAAATTCAATGGGCTACAAAAATACGACTTTTAAAATTTAAAAAAAAAATGTTGGGTATTCCGTACGAAGTTTGAAGCTTTAGTGTANACCTTTTGCAATGGATCGGAGAAAACTGCATTATACCATATTATACTAAAATTCAATGGGCTACAAAAATACGACTTTTAAAATTAAAAAAAAAATGTTGGGTATTCCGTACGAAGTTTGAAGCTTTAGTGTATGTGGTTTTTGTTATAGAATGGACTAAGGTTTTATTAAAAATTAATGAAAAATATTAATCACGGAAAAAGTTTGTTTTACTTACACACAGTGGACGTCCAGTATAACGAACTTTCGGAATAACGAATTATCAAAATTATCTCATCTACGTTTCTACAACAAACTTTATTATCGTTTTTAGTTCAAACTTCGCGTTCCTTGCAAAAGCAAAGGTTACGTCAAGTCAACGTATTAAGGGATTTGCAAAAGAACGCTGCAGAGAAGATCATGAAAACTGTTAAAAAGCAGACGCGAATGGAAGATTTTTGCTGTAAAAAATAAATACATAAAATCTTCGAATTTTGTGTTCGTTGAATTAAAGACCATATATTTATACATATATTTTTTAAACTGAATGAATTTAGTTATTTAATTGAAAGATGGGTGTAGCTATGCCTCTGTCGGCACTTTGGCAAATCTTTGGCCATCCTCATCCACTCAAGGCAGAGAATTAGATGGCATGCAAATCGTTTCGAAGGTGAATGGGGATAAAAGTAGCAGAACCTTATACAAAGAACTGCTCNGTACATATATATTTTTTAAACTGAATTAATTTAGTTATTTTATTGAAACGATAGGTGTAGCTATGCCTCTGTCGGCACTTTGGCAAATCTTTGGCCATCCTCATCCACTCAAGGCAGAGAATTAGATGGCATGCAAATCGTTTCGAAGGTGAATGGGGATAAAAGTAGCAGAACCTTATACAAAGAACTGCTCAATAGCCTTCCAAATCAATGCAATGAGCGCTGGGTAAAATTAAGCGGGAACTACTTTCTTAAAAATGTTACTAGTTAATAAACTTCCATCTACGCCTATGGCAAAACTTTGTCCGTAGGCATACGTCAGCTTTTATCTTCCAAAGAATTCGTTTGAAATTTAGCGCTCGCTCGAATTGCTGCGCTGCTTCATATATCAAAAATTATTATGACGATTTTATGCGTTCGAAATGTCGTCTCATTATTTAAATTTTTCATATTTTTTGTTAACTATTTTATGTACATACATACATAGTTACAAATGTATGTGTTAGTATGCAGTATGTTTGTTCAATTTGTTTTCATACGTTTCTTTAGCTTTTCGTATTCATTGTTGTTGATGCTTCCTCCCGAGCATCGATTGCGGTTCCAGTAGCTACTTTAATTTTTGTTTTGTGATTTTAATTTTATTTTCTTCGTTGCGTTGCGAAGCGTTTACCCATTTATTAAAAGTGCATAACCATTTATGTGTGTGTGTGTATGTGTGCTGCTGAACGGTAGGCGATTTTATTGGCCTGAGCCGACTACCATAGTAAAATTAATTACGCTCCATAATAATGCACATTGAGTTATGTACGTATGTATGTAAGTTTGTACTTTTGTATGTACAAATGTATGTATGTATCTGAATGCACATACATATATGTATACAAATGTATCTGAATGCATGTATTATAGGGCTGCCAGACGTCCTGGCATTCCAGGATTTGTAGTGGTTTAAGCACATTGTCCTGGTGTCCTGGTCCACACTTAAATTGTCCTGGTTTTCTAATGAAATTAAATGGATATACCCATTTAATTTTTGACAGTTGTTTGCTATGAAAAAAATGTTAACCTTTCTGTTAGTAGTAATCGAAAATCTATAACGAAACCTTTTTTCTTACATATTGAACGATATCTGGTGAGTTTGCCTCTATTTCAGCATAGATTCTCTTTATAGCTAAATGTTGAAGATTTCTGCTGGAAATCCCTATTGTAGGAGCTTAATCTTTCAATAGCAAAGAAGGGAGACGTAGGAGGAGAGTTTTACCACAGATGCCTTTCGGCAAGGATCCAATGTATATATTTATCTATGAAGAAATATTGCCGACAAGTAACCATAACTGATGTGGGAGTTGAAATTCAATGAAATCCATCATATCAATCAAAAACTGAATTTTGAATTTTTTATTAGTTACGCCTTTTTGTATTTCAGCGAAGATGTTTGTTACGTCTTTTTGCATTTCAGGTGACGATATGTAACATCAAGAGCAAATTACGACAATTTGGTTTACAGTTACAGTGCACACTTTCTTCTTTTATGTCTAGCCGTTTTTTTAAGATTGGTCCAAAAAAAATCATAATAAAGAAAGAAATGCAGGTATTTAAAGAAGAGAAAACAAAAAATATATATTATTAAGAGGACTATGTTCTCTTTTACGCACGTCAAAGGTCAAGTAGAAGTGTGAACTTGTATAACTGCTCGATTATATAGCTTAAAAAATAAAAAATTTAAAGACATTTCTATCAAAGTTGATAAATATGATATTTGACCAGTTTTGTTAAACAAATAGTCCAACGACAACAGCAAAAAAATCATTTTGTTTGTTAGATAAACGTTTTATCGGTGTATTTGTATGTAGACACATATGTATATGTATGTATCAGGGTTGTCGCGAATATTCGCATTGCACGACCCGCTCCGTTGCTTATGCCAGGATTTTAACTCTTATTCCAGCACGGTTGATATATCAAAACCGCTTTCAGCATTAAGAAATCGATACTGTCCTCTCTAAATAAATGAATCATTAAAATAAAGACATAAAATCGGCCGATGAATTTAGTTCTGTAGCTGAACAGTTTTAGAACAAACTCCTATCGCCTATCGTGACTCGGCGCAAAAACTGAAAATAAATACTGGTTCCGTACGTCATGCGGACTGCGCCTCTCGTGCGGATGAGCGGGAATGGAGGGTCAAAACCATTGTGATTATTATTATTATTATAAAGGAGATATATCGCAAAAACTGGTACAATGAGTGGTATAGGAGATAAAGCTTATACAGCATAGATTTTGAGGATTTTCTCAGTAGACTTTGTAAACTTATCGGTTTTAACTGGCCATATGAAGGAGTTTCACAGTAAAACCCCATATTTGAGCAATCAGTTGTATGAAGGCAGTAAATAGGTTATAGTGACCCGATAATTGTTTATTTTACTGTAAACTTACTGTTGATAATGAGTGAAAATAATGGGAAATTTAATGTTCCTAGCTGCATAAATGAAGGAGTTATTACGAAAAATCTCATATTTGAACAATCAGATGTATAGGAGCTATAAGTTATAGTGGTCCGATTCTTTCTATTCCGACAAATGATTGATACATTATAAAATTCGCCCACCTACAAAATTTTGTCCGGATATCTCGAAAACTGAGAGACCAGATTGCATACAAACAGATGGGCAGGGCTAAATCGACTCAGCTCGACGTCCTGATCATTTAAGTATACATTTCAATCTCTTCTTATTCTGGTACTTACAAATATCGGACCAAAGGTATAATATTTTCATGCTCATGAAAGGTATATTAATTGGTGATATCCGCTTCGATAGTTTTTTCATATCCCTCCTGTTGGTTATATGCATTTTTGAAAAAAGAAAAACCTAAAAAAATTTAGGTGCAACCTAATTTTAAGTTTTTTTAATGAAGGACACGATTTTAATTTTTTAAATGAAAGCAGAGACTTTTTCCTATAAATATATCTGTATGAAAGTGAAATGTATGAAAAAGTGGCCCTGCAGTGTTTAAGCCTAAAAAATTTTAGTTTTGTGCTAGGAGGATCAATGCGGACTAGAATGATACCTATTTTACACTGCACTTAAAAATAGGTTCGTTTTATTTCCGGGATAACATTGTTGGTGGTGTTAATGATGGATCCTAGGTAGATAATGCCCTTCACGACATCAAAGTTATAACTGCCAACAGTGACCAGTACCCCATAAACTCGTAGACTCTTTATACGTTGCCAGGAAGTACTTTGTCTTGTGCCCGTTTACCGCTAGACCAACCCCTATATTTTTCTAAGCTAAAAAATGCTGCAGTTACAAGCCTTTGAATCGCCTTGTCTGATATCACGTTTGGTTTCAAACGGCACGGAGAGGTCCTTCCCAATTTTTATTTTTTTTGTTTTGTTTTTTTTTTTTAGTTATAAGTCATATGAAACAATTAATATCTTACTGACTACAGAAAGGAATTGCTTAGGAACTAGTTAAAGTAATTAGTTAAAATAATTATACAGTAGGCTCCGAACAGCTCCAGGCGACAGGGACGGGTCCAAGTTAGGAATATTATTTAATTCAGATAGAGTTCTTGGCATGGGAGCAAATTTAAGGTAATCAAATTTAGGAAACTCAGTGTAAAACAGAGGGACGTGTCGGAGATTCCGAGCAGGAATTTGAACAGAGTAGAAGGTTATGCTCAACAACCCTCTGCATAACCGCATTAGTTTTGCGGGGTACCAAATTTAGACATTGCGTAGTACAGTCAGTTACTCTCCCATGCTATTAAAGGTGGCTTTGAAACCGACAAATATAGGGTGAGTGTCGATCTGCATATCATATTTGCCTTCTCCAGTATTTGTCGTGCTGTGAAAATCTGGTCAATGGTGGACTTACTAGGTACCTATAGTTCTTCGCGGCCGACTTTGAACAGCTCAGCCGGTATACTCCGGGGGTCTTATCAGCCAAATGTCGGTCTCCTTACTGTGGGGCTCTTAGGGGCTTCCATGTCAGCATGAACTTAGAGGAAGGCTCCGCATGGGAACCTGTGTAAGACGTGAGCATACACAGTTTCCTATGTGGAGATTGCCGTACCAACACAGCCAGGGGGTTCCGCTTTTCGGGGCTACGGGTGTCAAAATCCCGGGTACCCCAGTAACAGGCCACCAATCCTGAGTTGGTTGGAGCCTCAATTAGCAGAAGAGTCTACAGCTTTCGAAAGTCATACTTAAGACTTTTAAATAAAAAAGGAACCCGCGGAAAACAGATGCCCCTGGAGTGTGTTCGTTGGCTAGATTAGCAAAACTAGTGAGATGAACTCAAGCTAGATGCACATGTAGGATCGTACGGCTGATTATATGTGCAAGATAACTGCATGCCTTCACACCCCGGGCTCTAGTTTACTCTCCAGTAAGGCTAGTAAGACCTGCGAGATTTGTGAGACGAGCAGTGTGAATGAGGTGAGTCAAGCGGCCCGAACAAGGGTTGAAAGTCGATTTTCACTCCGGACGGGACAACCGGGGTGGAATGAGATCAGTACGTCTTGTGAGAGAAGTAGGACATGCAGTATGATAACTGGAGGTATTTATGGGTAGCAACAAGGTGGAGCTGTTCTCTGAGGGAAACAGTGTCGGTGGTTTGATAATGGCAGAAAAGTGAATCTGACTAGTTGTGGGGTCAAGCATGTGTATTCTGGTAAGTTTAGTAAGTCGCGTGAGTCGAGCTGGTCGAGCAAGTCTGGCGGGCGAGCATTACTCCAGTCTGTTCAGTGAGGTACGGCCCTTCGGAGAGTATCGCGAGGGCTGTGGTTTAATACCTAAATGCGTGTAGAACTCGCAAGGGTTCAATGTAGAGTTGCATTTCAACCGGGTTCCGGGACCCAAAAAACGGCAGAGATTTTAGGTAGGTTTCGGCTTTACCAAGGTGGTAAGTGTGTCCGTCCCACACTGCCTTGGGTACTGAAATGCTTGCATTTCAGGGCAATGATTAAGGCATGAACTAATCCATGAGTTTAACGGGCTCTGTGGAGTTTCGACCGCATATTGCGGTAGGTACCCTCAATAAACCTAAACTATACACTCCGGGGGTCTTGTTGTTTTAAAGCCGCCTTATTGCTGTTCTCACCTCGTCTTTGCCGAGTGGAGGGACATGAGCTTCGTCACTTTACTTTGGTTAGGGTTCGTTTTCACCAAGGCACCACCTGTCTGAGAGCTCCCTTATACCGTTATGGTAAGAATTTCCGAAGAATACGGGGTTGTACTATACCGTGCCGCTTTGAGCATCTTAAGTAAATATAAAACAAGCTTTTGCCTATTCGCCACCATTTTCTATTTGGTTTGTCACCTGCTGTGATTGACTTGAATTTAAATAAATTTTATACACCGCAAAACAAATGTGATTTATAAAGATTAGGCTTGTGTACACAAAAAAAAAAATCATTTGTATTAAAATAGTTTTGATAGTAAAAAGAGAAGCTGCATTTGTTTCTATATTAATACAAAAGCGAGTTTTCTAATTTTTCATCGATTTTATGACAGCTATAGCGACAGAAACAGCTACCGTTTCGTTGCGTTCGACTTTTGTATACATAGATACGAGTACGTACATGCATATACGAGTAGATATGTACGAGTATATATACAGTCACTCACAGAAATATTCGTAATTTAGTTTTTTCACAATATTCCAAATGTTTTCCCTTATAAATCTTTTTCGCTAATTTTCCATTAAAATATAGTTCATTCTATAACAAAAACCATATAAATGATTCCTGCAAACTTTGTACAAAATTCATAAAAATGAATCAAACTTAATAAAATTTTCATACAAATTTCAAAGTTTTTATTGAGAATTATAATATAGTATATTAAAAAGTCAATTACCGTCGAAAAGTACAGTTTTTGTATAGATTTCGTACTGAAGGAAAAAGTTAATTTCCCAACATTGGTTCAATCATTTACACTTTCTCACATTTTGAGATGAGTAAACGGGTGAGTAAATGGTTGGAAAGAAGCACCTCGAGGTCAGGGCGAACTCCCATCAGTACAACCAGTGATCTATGTCCAGAACGTACTTATATTATGAAAGGAACTCTTTTCCACCCTATTGAGTGGCAGCAGACTGAAAGCAGTGAAGAAGATGACAGTCGATGACGATGGAGTCGATGTCCCACCGCCTGACTGTGCCGAGGTATGAATGGTTGAAAAAAGCACCTGGAGCTAACGGCCCGCCATTTCAGCTATTCAAGTACGGCAGTGAACAGTTGATACGGTGCATGCATCAAATCTTATACAGAGTATGATGGTCAGATGGTCTGGGGAGCTCTTGAAACTAAGCAAGCTTCATCTCTCACTATTGGTGGGAGTGCTTACTGGTCACTGTGTGATTGGTAACCATGCTGTAAGGCTGAGTGTTGCGGATAACCCTTACTGCACCAGCTGCAAGGAATTTTATGAGGTGGAATCATCTCAACATCTGCTGCTCTGGTGCCCCGCCTTTGCGAGCCTAAGGTTTAAGCACCTTAGGTAGCACTTCTTTCACACTCCCGATGAGCTCTCGGGAGTGGACATCAGTCGACTGAAGAGCTTCATTGTGAGCACGGAGCGTTTCTCCGGCAAAAAGGCATAGGTGTCGTCTTTCTCCCATAGCTTCCTTCCTCTTTCCCCTACCCTCCCTGCATCCCTTTTTTCCCACCCCCTCTGAGGGCATCACAACGGACAACAACACAACACATGCGGAGGCAGCCCGCTTACCTAACCTAACCATGGTCAGATGAACGCATGCCCGACGACCGGAATTTAAGTGCACTCGCCGACTACCGCAGGATCAGCCTTTTTGGCATAGGTTACAAGGTCATATCGAGCGTATTGTATGATTGACTGAAGCCCACCGTCAACGAGCTGATTGGATCTTATCAGCGTGATTTTATTAAATCCATAATAGGCTTTGCACCAAATCCCGGAAAAGACTCGGGAGAATAGGACCATCTAAATGTCGATTTCAAAGCCGCTTTCGACAGCATGAAAAGAAGTTGTCTTTATGTCGTTATGTCTGAATTTGGTATCGCCGCGAAACCAATACCTATGGTCGTGTAAAATGATGTTCAGAAATATCACCAGCGCCGTCAGGATTAGGATGGACCTCTCTGAGCCGTTTGATACCATACGAGGTTTCAGACAAAAGTTAATAAGAACCGCAGAACTTAAACGATCAGGCACAATTCTTTACAAAAGCGTCCCATTGCTGGCGAGTTCCGACGACAAAACAAGGGGCTCGTCTGCTCTTCCTCATCGGTTGTAAATGGAGAAGCAAAGAGTGGGCATGGTGGTGAACGAGGACACAGCACATAAACAGTCAGAGCAAAACGAGGGCTTATGTATATTCAAAACCGTCTATCTGCCCTTTTCACAAAAATTAGATTCTGATATAAAAGTCTACCTAAGACTTAGCTGTCATCGGGAATATTAATGCTGACCTTGTATAACGCTTGACAAAATAATTTACTATTAAATTGCAAAGTCAGAATCCACATAAATGGTGACAGGTAAGTCCCAGCTGGGTTCTAACATCACAAAGTAATTTTTGTGAAAATTGCAGATAGGGGGTATTGAATACTTATAAGCCCTCGATATGCTTCTTGGCACCCCCGTAACTAGTGGCAGTTACAAGTTTTAAAAGGTAGACGACTTCGTTTATTTAGCAATCATCATTACCACACCAAGAATAGTGTCGGTCTTGAAATCCAACGTAGAATCTTTCTTGCGGCTCCGCTGGCTAGGTCATGCCGTTCGAACGGCCAGAAACGCTCCAGCCTGAAAGTATTCAACGCGGGTCCCGATGCTGGTAACACAGGAAATACCAGGTGGCGTGCTGTTATACTCGGCCAAAATCGCTTAAGTGGTTACAGCGCCAATAAACAAGGAGAAGACCGAAAATTATGGTTATAAGTAAAGGGGGCGTGGCACCCTACCGTACAAACCGAATTTTTCTTACTGCATATCCCTGTAGTTGTTTGCGGTAGAATACTAGAGCTTGGTGTGGAGTTATAAGATCAATACAATATTCTTGGAACTCCCATTGTTGGAAAGGGGAGCGTGGCGCCTCTCATACGTACTAAAACTTTCTTTATTCATATAGAAGCTGGCATCTGCCATATGTCTGTATAAACTAAAATCTTCATGATTTTGAAGGCTTTTAGCTACGGTGCTTAGAAGTGGTATTTTATCAATGCCAGGTTACTGCCGAAATACCTTTACTCGCTTAAAAAAAAACACGGCCTAGGGCAAATTGGGCACAGAGAGAAAATATAACTTCGTTAAATTATTTTTTATGTTTGTTTAAAAACGTGTGGTAAAACCCGCGGGTATAAGCTAGCAATTCAATATTTTACGGTTGTTTTGTAATATTAACATTTTTGGCATGTCTATTTGACAATCGGTATTATAGTAATGTTTATTATTCCTATTAATTAATTTAACTCAATTGTTTAAAGCTAATAGGAATATTGCATTGATTGGACAATGTCCATAGCCGGTTAGAAATAACAAAACAAGGAAGTGGCGCCGTCAGCTTCTAAAAATGTTTTTCATAGCCCAAAAAAAACCACTTACAAAAGCATATATCCACGTATGAAATATTATAAAACATGATTATGCGTGTACACATATGCACATACTCGTAACATAAAAAAATGCACGAGACAATATGCGAACACACTTCCTCATCGTACGAGATAAAAACTTGTCAGCCATTAACCAACTTGACGTTGGTTATTTTATTGTATGGTGAAGAAGTTGTGGTATTAATACGGTTGGTATTAACTTTTGAACAAGTGGCTACTGGTGTTGACGATATTATTTTGTATTCTTCTTCAAAACCAGCTTGATGTTTATACATTCGCATTTTTTGTTTACTGTATAAATGTTTGATACTTAGTTAGCTTTTGCATTATACTTTTGTGTGTATACATATCTACATATGTATCTATTTATGTATGTACATATGTGCAAATAGACAAATGAGCATACAACTTCTAGTACATATTTACTGAATACTTACTACATAAAACGAACGTTAAGTGGCCAGAAAACAAGTTAATTAAAAGTCATCCAACAAATGCCCAAATGCCATAAAAGATATGGACGAACGAAAAAAGGCTTAGTATTTTAAAGAAAAAACTTTATGGAAAAAGTTATGGAATAAAAAATTTTAGGATGTCAGGGAACTATTTATACTACGGATGTGCACTAGATAGATACGGCCTAAAATAATTTTAGTTACCTATGCGAATGCGCATGCGGTATAGTTTTGGAAGGCAAAGCATACTCTTTCCCAGAATACATCATTATGTTTTAAGCCTCTGATTTTTTTTTTATACCTTTCATGAGTATGAAATGGTA
This sequence comes from Rhagoletis zephyria, assembly GCF_001687245.7. Classification (NCBI taxonomy): domain Eukaryota; kingdom Metazoa; phylum Arthropoda; class Insecta; order Diptera; family Tephritidae; genus Rhagoletis; species Rhagoletis zephyria. The sequence goes on along the minus strand of NW_016163722.1, from coordinate 22,986 downwards.
TTATAACTTTGGTCCGATGTTTGTAAGTACCAGAACAAAAAGAGATAGACCCATTAAAATGTGTACTTATATGAACAGAACGTCGAGCTGAGTTGATTTAGCAATGTCCGTCTGTCCGGCTGTTTGATGCAATCTAGTCTCTCAGTTTTCGAGATATCCGGATCAAATTTGGTAGGTGGGTTTATTTTTATAATGTATTAATCAAGAACTGATTGTTCAGATATGAGATTTTTCGTTATAACTTCTCCATTTATGCAGCTAAGAACATGAAATTTTGCAGTACTTGCACCTATTATCAACAGATTACAGTGAAAATTACAAAGATCGGGTCACTATAACCTATAGCTCCCCAATGATTGTTCAATATAAATTCTATAACTTCATGATATAGATTCGAGATATGTCAGGATTGTCTACTAACCTATAGCTCCCATACAACTGATTGTTCAGATATGGGATTGTACTGTAAAACTCCTTTATTTGAACAGCTAAAACGATAAATTCCGTAAGATATTTTATAAATAATAATACAAAGTCTACTGAGAAAATCGTCAAAATCTATGCTGTATAAGCTTTATCTCCTATAGCACTGATTGTTCAGATACCAGTTTTTGCCATATATCTCCTTTATGTAGGAAACTAAACCCAATAAATTTTGTTACCGGTTCACATACCGATCACATAGCAGTGAAAATCACTTAGATTGGTGCCATATAAAGTATATCTTCCATACCTCTGATTGTTTAGATGCGATTTTTTATATAAGTATGTAACTCCTCTATCGATGTATGCAGATGTATTCAAAAGCAGTAATCTGTCAAAGTAAAATTTGCAGATGTTCATGAAAGGTATGAAGCCTTCGGCATAGCCGAAGACAGCGCTGCTCTTACTTGTTTTGAACTTTTTTCAACACAAAAAAACCATAGGTTTTCGTTTTTTGTTTTATTTCTATGCACTTATGAAGGGAAAAGTTAAAGTTTAAATGCACCTTTGCACTTAAAAGATGCCGAAAAAACCGAAAAGGCACAGAAAAAAATCCCAAACTCCTTACAAACCTAGAAAAGCCAGAAAAAATCGAAAGGTACCTCAAAGAGGGCGAAACCCGAATCTTGGCAAAACTACTGCAACAAAATAGAAGAGAAATCTCAGGCCAACCGGCTGAGAAAAGTTCTTTCGAAATGTTCTTCAGGTATGAGTTCTATCCAGAATTCTAATAGTGACTGGACGTGATCATTTAACGAAATGCTGGGAGTCCTTATGAGCACTCACTTCCCGGGCTGCTCGGACGACACCTTCGGCAGTTCGCCCGGTCATAGGACCCACTCATCCCTAGGTGATACCGTTAGGGACGTCGTAAGTTATGAGAAGGAGGAATGGGATTTGATGTCCTTTCAGCCCTACAAGTCGCCCTACAGGAAGCTGGGACATACCTCTGCTTTCTCAAATTTTTCAGCCTGCCTAAACCTTACTCACATACCATGCAAGTGGACAAAGGCGAAATTCTTATTCTTACCAAAAGGATACAAGGCCGCCCAAGTGAAACCGAAGAATTTCAGACTTAGAGGCCTCATTTCATTTTTCTTAATACTCTAGACAGACTCATTAACTAATATATTCGACGGAATATACAAAATGGTAACCTCTCCTTGAATCAGCATGCATATTTCAAAGGGAAATCCGTGGGTGGTTCAACTAAAAAATATATGACCAGAGGCTCTACCAAAGGGGACATTCACTCCCCTCTACTCTGAAATCTAACCGTTAACCCCGTACCGGTTGTCAAGTTATATCGTTCGCTGATAAAATAGCAATCATGGCAACTGGCAAACATCTGCAGGTCTGATCTAAGGAATGTGGACTTAGTGTCAATCCTACCAAGATAGAAATTGTACTTTTCACAAGGAAGTCTAATACTCCTCTATTCAAATCTCCCACCATAAACGTGGTGGCACTTACTCTCTCAACCGTGGTCAAATACCTTGGAGTTATTTTATACAAAAAACTTGACTGGAAGCGAAACATCGAAGACTGCTTCAGGAAGGCCAATACCGCCCTATATGCCTGTAAGACGGCTATAGGCCAAAAATGAAGAATAAAACCATATAAAGTACACTGGTTGTACACAGCTGTGATAAGCCACATCCTTTTCTATGGGGTCACCGTATGGTGGTCTGCGCTAAACAGCACTTGTCCAGAGCCAAGGTGGAGCACTGCCACGAAATCTGTAGAAATAATGCAAAATCTTCCACCTGTGGATCTCTACGACAAATTTCGGGTCGGCTGCAGTGCCGGTTAAATACGATGCAGCCGTGGAAAGATCTCAGATTCGGACACGCAAAGGCACTTGAAACTCTAACGGATAATCTACGACAGTTAGATTATATCACTCCTCTACTTTGTTTAAATAACACATTCTCCGTAAGAATCCCAGAAAGGAACGAATGGGAAGGGGCCACAGGCTTAAAGCCAGCGTCGACGGCTATATATAATATACAGATAGTCCCAAGCTTAACGAAAGAGTGGGTAGCGGGATTTACTGTGGCGAACTCGCGATAAACATCAGTTTTCGCTTACCGGACCATTTTTAGCGTTTTTAAAGCAGAGCTAAACGCTATAATGGAGGCCGCTCGGACTCGGAAGAGCCACATCAGAATCTTGTACTGACAATAAGCAGGCGCAGTGCTGTCGCGAAGTAAGTTCTAAATGAGCTTTACTAGGTTGGTTTCAACCATCATGACAATGACATTGTTGAAGGCCCCTCGATGTCGAGGAATGTCTCTACTTCATAATCTTTACAAATGTGTGTGTGGTATCCCCGACCTTTGTTGTATCCCCGACCTTCCCTTGCAATAGGCATGTTGAGGTCTCGAAACACAACTTATAGAAAAATCAACCAAAAATTGGTTAATATTACCAAATTCAAACTTGAAAAGGAATCGACGTGATATTTGGTTAATACTAATAATGCCTTGGTTGATATTTCCAACAATGATTTGGTAATATTAACCACACTTTTGTTTGCATAAACCAAACTTTTGGTTGGCGATTTTTCGTTTGAATAAGTTTATGTTCTGCACTCCTTACATGCTTATTCATAATTCAGGGATACAAAACAAAAACTTTTATTATGATTTTAACAAGTTGGCTCTGACGGGATTGGCAAACAACAGCAAGCATCTCTACACTCTCAGCTATAGCCGCTTTACAAATGTGTCTTCAAAATGTTCAACTTGAATAAATTTTCTTCGTCGTTTGATTTGGTCCTGCACTTCACATAGGATTTTTCGTAATTAAGAAAAACCAAAAAAGAAAAAAAGAAAAATTATGTATCGCGCTGACGGCACTCCTACTGCTGGAAGCCAACAAATAACAGCAAGCACCTCTGCACGTTCAGCCACTGCCATACATACGAATTTTTTCTCAAATGTTCTACTTGAATCACACTTCTTACAATCGGCTTATTGACCATGAAAAATCAAAACCATATGGGTTGAAAAACCCATTGTGCTTTGGGCTCAGTGCAGTCGCGATGAATCCCGTTCCTTATGTGCAGGTCCATCAGCCTCTCCAGCGTTTGTTTTCGGTCACGAAGAAACTTATCATAGGCAAAAAAAAAAATTTTAAATTCATTTTCAATTGGTCACTATTATTTGCATTCATATTTGTGAATCCATAAATAAGCATACATATGTACGTGCATACATACTACATACATATGCACTGGAATGCCTGGGAATGGTCTTTCTGCATTTGCTCACGTAAAAGCCGTTTTCAGTCGAATGACCTGTTGGGCCAGAAATATTGTAGAAGTGTACGGTTTTATACGGCTGTCAACTTGCTTGGTCGGTCGGCGGCCTGTCTGATGATTGACGCTCACATACTATAACTTTCTTTTCGCGCCAAACGAAGCATAAATGAATTCGTGCTGACATGTACCCATAAGCACTTGTCCGTACAATTTTATACTTGCACAATTAATTATTGCAACAAAATTATGTATTTTTTCCCCAATTAAATGGTTAGGTTTACGTAAGCTATGGCGAAAGAATCATTTATATAATGTGTATACTAGGAATGTTAATCCCGGGATCCCGAGATAACGGCCTTTTTTAGGTCCCAAAAATCCCGGGATTCTTGACAAATAATTCTGGGATTTTCGGGATTTGTAATTTGCACTGATGGCAATAATGGAAATTGCTTTTCTTGACCAGTATTGGCTATATTTCTTTATTTTATTTAACAATTAATATTAATATTTTTTATAAATGTCTACCTCGTTATGCATATAACACCGCGCGATAGTAAATTTGAATTACAGATATCAATTTATTCGCGAAACCATGGCCCAAATAGATTAAAGTTGCGCTTTTAGTTTTTCACTCTGACGTCAGTAATTCAAAAATTATTTAAAAAATTCTGTTAAATGTGCTTAGAGAAGAAGTGTGGGCATCAAATTAATGAAGAAATTCTGTAGAATTTAATCAGATTCAATTTTTTGGTACATAACGACTGGTAAGTATTGAAAATGGCCTTTTAAAATTTTATCCTTGAAATCCGATTCTCGTCCTCCTAACTTTATTAGCTTAAAAAATTACCTATTCCTCCATGTGAATCCAGAAAATTGTATTTTTTTTAATTTTAAAGAAATTTTCTCTTTCATTTGGTACCCATATTTGTATTTTACATTGCATTGAATTTTTTAAATAATTTTTGGAATTAATCATGTTCTTGAAATTACAAAGTCCTTTAAAATAAATCCTGACATCAAAGAGAAAATATCAAAATGCCACTTTAAAAAAAAGTAGGTTTCAAACCCATTTATTCATTATTAATTTTATGGTAGGAGAGCTTCTCACAACATAGAAGCAATTTTTTTCCATTTAAGTGGTTGAAAAGTAATTAATATCGTCGGATCGTAAAAAGCGAAAACATCAACATCCCTAGTATATACGTAATTATCTTTAAAATTTTGATAGCACTTTTTTGCATTTCAACGAGCGCACTCATTAATATTATAGCCAATATCACTGGGTAAGTTCTTTTCACGAAACGAAATAACTTTACGAACTTCATGACTCAGTGCGCCAAATTTAAAATTTTCAAAAAAGATGAAGTTCTTTCAGGTTATTAAAAACTCTAAACTTTCCTCGAATACGAATATTGAAGAGCGGAGGAGAAAAGTGCTCAATGCGCTCTACTCCTGTAGATCATGTATGTATATCAAGGCCCTGAGGTCCGTAACGCGACATACGCCCAGCAGCAAGTAGTCAATATTTGTTGGGTCCCGGGAGTCAATTATATTCCTTGAAATGGGAAGTGAACGAATGCGCGAGAAGAAGTTCTGAGAGATAGTATTAGGAGAAGTGATTAAAATTGTAACCTCCCCGGTGATTCCTATATTTACAAGTTGAGGAGATGGCCAGAACACCTAGCACCTGCAGGTGTACGTCTGCGATGAATGAAGAACTCGGAGGTTTCTAAGGTTCTCAACGCCAAACATCGACTTCCACAGAAATATCAATAAACACTGGACCAACGTACACATAGCTGCCAGGTTGAAAGCGATTTCTCTAGAAGCTATAGAGATGAGGAATCCAGCACTTTNGATGAATGAAGAACTCGGAGGTTTCTAAGGTTCTCAACGCCAAACATCGATTTCCACAGAAATACCAAGAAACACTGGACCAACGTCCACATAGCTGCCAGGTTGAAAGCGATTTCTCTAGAAGCTATAGAGATGAGGAATCCAGCACTTCCCAAGTGAGTGCCCAGCCTTCTGGAGAAAACGCTTCAAATCTGGAGTACAGTTTCTATGGGAGCTTTTACAGCTAACGCAAAACTCCACTAGCGTGCCTACTAGGATTCAGAAGAAAATGAGAATGGTTTAAAAGCATTGAAATTATCCAGTTCGCAGTTTTTCCGGATAAATAGGGCGGCTTTACACATTGAGCATCCATATGTATCTATGTGCATTAAGGCGGAGTAATTTGTTCGGAATAAAATTTACGAAGAAAGTGTATAGCAAGTTCAAATTCTACGATTAATTCGAAGCAAAAATGGCGAAAAAACTTTACACCAAAAATTACGTTTGCCCCTTCCAATTTTCAAAAGAAAAAGCAGTATATTGTAAGAAGAGAACACAAAATTTTGTACATGAAAAATTAACGAAATTTCAGAAAAAATTATAATACATACACTGATTTTTGCTTTTAAAAATTGGGAGGTCAAACGTCATTTTTGGTATATAGTTTATTCATAATTTTTGCCTAGAATTGAACGTAGAATTCGGATATGCCATGCAATTTTTTCGAATTCAAATTACTCTGCCCTAATGTACATACAAATATTCGCGAGCAATGAAGTTCTCTATTTACTACAGTGCTGGAAAAATAAATAGGGACATGAGATTTGAAACATTTTTTTCTATTTTTCTTTTGTTTATTTAATATCTATTGTTGAGCTATATAAATTCATATTTCAAACATTGTGCAAATATTATTAAAATTCTGCAAAATTGCATCTAAATCTTCAACCTTTCAATCAGAATTTTTAGATTTTTTTTTGTACGCAGTTTTAATATAAATTTTTTTTTTATAATAAATTGCAAGTTTGAATGTATTTCTCACTTTTTTCCATACAAAAAAAATTTCGAACATACGTTGTATGACAAAAATCAACGATTTTTTAGCAACTTAAAGCTTAATCTTTATTCTACTAAAATTTAATGGTTTATAAAACTGCATACTCAAACAAATTCTACAAATAAGTTGGAAATGTTGATGCAATTTTGCAGAATTATTATAATTTTTGCACAAAGTTTAAACTATAAATCTTATATAGCTTTTGTTAGATAATGAGCTATATTTTTATTTTAAGAAATAATAAATATTAAATAAACCAAAGGAAAATAGGCAAAATTTGTTAAAATGTCATGTCCCTTCCTTATTTTTTCACCTCTGTATTGAAGCGATATGACATAAAACCCTGGATTCGTTTGAAAGTGCCGAACTATTTTGTTGTATTCTATTTCTTATAACTAAATAACGCAAAAACATAATGCTCTCAGCTACTTCTCTGTGAATGATCTCATTTCGAAGATCTAACTTTTCACTTTCCCATTATCACTTCTGCACACTCCAGGCTTCTTGGATGCGTGTACAGGGTTCATCAAAAAATCTAAAGTGATTTAGGGACACAACTTGAATGTAAAAGAGACCTCTGAGTTTATGGTGCTTGGATAGCAGCTCTTCTATCCTAATCTTTCCAAAATGTCTCCTATAATTCCTCGTTCTCTAGCCACTTACATTACTCGGCACATCTTCCACTAGATCAAGTATAATTCTCCTCTCAAGCAGCGATTATCTTATTACCTACATTTCCCTATTTCCTTTGCTTCCCTCCATGCACACAATTTGCTAGCAAAAAGTCACTTGCGCTTTTCCATTTAGCACATGCTTCAAACGATTTGCGCCAATTTTTGCCTCGAGACATACGCTGCACAATAAAAAACTTGCGCCCTTCCTAAAACGCTCAAATTGCAGGGGAAAGTTTGAATGTGAAGCATAATTATATTTGCATTTAGGGCGTAAAAGTCGATTGAGCTCAATTTTGATGCCTATCGATTGGCTGACTTAATTGTAACAATATCACTTTTTTTGTTGTTGTTCACGCCGTCACTGATCTTGCACATTTTGGCACAGACAATCGCCAATTGACGTATCATAATTTGCCAAACAACAAAAGCGTGAAGGAGGCTGCAGATTGCATCCGGAAATTTTGTGAAAAGAAAATTGCGAAAATAAGAGAAGCATTGAAAAGTGGAAATGTAAGTAAGTATGCGAAATGGAGTGTGAGCGGTAACTTGCTTCAATTGAAGAGCTAAGGCTCGATGGCAAACGAATGTTTGTTGCATATTTGTATGCATTGTTGTTGCTGACAATTGATGGTTAAACAATTCCATGCCATTGCACTACATTCAATTGAATTTCCAGCAAACAAAGCAATGCAATCGAATGCAGTAAAGTTTTATATATTATATACATATGTACATATATGTGGAATGCAGAGAGAGACGGCAGGGCATAAAATCTCGAAATACAATTTCACTCAATCCGCAATGTATCTGTGCTTGTTGTTGTTAATAGTATTTTTTATTTGTTGCATGTTTTTCCAATTTCACATTTTTGTTTGTGTTTTTACATTTTTCCATTCTACTACATTTTCTACGATTTTCGACTTTTGTTCTTTAAGTACTGCTACTGTTTGGAATACTTTGCGTATTGTTGTCGGCACCGCTGCAACAACAAACAACAGCAAAAATCTAAACATACATACATACTGATGTCTGTTTGTGCTTGCACAAAAATACAAAGAGAAATTGCTAAGTAAAGGTGCACATGCATAAACGAGTACCTAGTAAGGTATAGTACATATAGGAGAAAAGAAATTTCAAATCAATGCCTTTGTCTCAATATACCAATGATCCTTTCATCGGGACATTGTATTGCTAGCAAAGTTTTCAAAAAAAAATCTAAGTAGACATCTTCCATTGCTTCGCTCTGCACCGGCGCAAAAATGTAACACATATTTAAATTGTGCACATACATACCTATGCCCATGTACATATGTATGTATGTATCTGTATCCTTCTCATCGATCATATAAAGGGTGATTCAAATCCAAGTTGCTTTTTAAGCCTCGATGTATATTTTGTTAACTTTCACTATCTAAAAAACTAACTAAAATGTAGTTGGCGCACATATTTTTGTAAAGTTTTTGATCGAACTTTTCCTCCTGTTTGTGGTCCGCCTTGGTGTTACGCTAAGTAGGGGAGCGGGAGTTTTACGCTGCCTCCGAACGGCAAATATTTTTATGGGAAGTTTTTTTTTCAAGCCAAATGTGCACTGTGATTGAACTTTGGTTTTACCGAATGGTTGTCGCAATATAGGTATACAATCAATATAACTTAGATCTTACTAACCGTGCCAGGACATAGTAAGTCCTTAGGTGCTCAGTCGAGGCTGATTCAAGAATACCAGTGAAATGTCCTTTTTACCAGAGATGTAAGTTTTCAGTTTCTCAAAAAGTAACGATAGTTTAAGAGCTGCCTTCGTCTATAGGATAAGCATTTAACTCATTAACTTTGTTAAAAATAAGCTTTGATTAAAATAAGCATCTGTAAGTGGTACGTCTAAAACCCATAGACATTTAATTTGTTTTCTCTGGGTTCTGCGCATCGTATAATCAAGCAAGCTGAAGCTGGAAGTTGTTTCAGTCAGTTAATAATGATCGGGAACATATATCACTAAACTCGTGAAAACATCGAAGTGTAGTGCAATCGGGTAAAGTCGTTGCGCTGGGTATGCAGTTACAGTTGCACGGATATACTCAATCCCGACTCTTACGTCCTCGTTCGTGCACTCTAGGCAACGTGAGCAGATCATGTGCGAGATGTGGAACCAATTTGGATGGAGCCTTAGGCCACTCCGACTTATTGGATTTAAGAGCATACTGAAGTCTACAGCGAATGCTCACTAGAAGGTTCGGCTGCAAGCGGGTGTCTGTCTTAAATGTAAAGTGTAAATGGCTCGCTATGTATGTATATAAACGTGTATTCGGTTGCGAAACCACCCCCGTCCCAGCGATGGGTTGTGCGCCGGATTTGGTACACGCCAGATAAAAACAGGCTCCATTGAAAAGGAAAAACAAAGCCTCGGATTACTCACCCCTATTGACGACGGCCGCGTCAAACGTTTAAACAATTACAATTTGAGGGAATGCACCTGGAATGTCCGGACACTTATTGAGAAAGGTGCCTTGGCCGGCTCTGCTATGAGCGTTTGGAGAAACATACTAGCGCTGCCCCCGTCACGGCGAATCGTAAGATAACGGACTGAGGCTGATCGACTTCGCCGGGCCCCGAAACATGGTAGTATGCAGTACTAGGTTCATGCATAAAAAGGTCGATCAAGCTTCTTGGATGTCTACAGATCGAAAAACGAGAAATCAAATCGATCATGTTGTGATAGATGGAAGGCATGCTTCCAGTTTTTTAGGCGTATGTACACTCCGAGGGTCAGCGATAGACCACTATCTTGTTGCAGCTAAGATACGCATCCGCCTCTGTGCAGCAAAAAATGTACGCCCCAAAATGCAAGCAAAGCTTAATGTCGAAAAGCTGCAGTCGCAACAGACGGCCTGCTTCAGAGAGCACTCTTCGTCAAACGGCGAGCAGTGGAACGTCATTTACCGTTCATTAAGTACGGACGCAATAGAAGTAAACGGAATTCAGCGAGCCAGAAAGAACAACTGACGAGAGAGGCCAAAATGCTGGCCGACAAGAAAAACAGAAAACATTTTACCAGAGAGTTAGGCGACTTACGCACAGTTTTACGACCAGGGCGAACTCTTGTAAGGACACCTATGACGACCTAGTGACTGATGTCCAGAACGTACTTAAATTATGGAGGGAAAACTTTTTCAACCTACTGAATCGTAGCAGCATTTAAAGCTGTGAAGAAGACGAACCCGAGCTCCTAGTCGATGATGACGGAGGCGATGTCCCACCACATGACTCTGATGAGGTACGAATAGCGATTACGCGGCTGAAAAACAACACAGCTGTTGGAGCTGACGGCCTGCCATCCGAGCTATTCAAGTACAGCGGCGAGGAGCTGATAAGGTGCCTGCATCAACTTTTATGCAGAATATGGTCAGATGAGCGCATGCCCGACGACTAGAATTTAAGTGCGCTCTGCCCAATCCACAAGAAAGGCGACCCCGCTATTCGCGCCAACTAACGCGGGATCAGCCTCCTAAACATTAGTTAGAACGTCTTACTGAGCATGAATTTCACATCCCCCCAAACTGATACTACTTAAAATACAGCGGCTCCGCCTGCTTGGTCATTCGAATGGACTCCGACACTCCAGCTCTGAAAGTCTTCAACTCGGAACCCGGTGGTGGTAGAAGAAGAAGAGGCAGGCCTCCACTGCGATGGAAAGATCAAGTGGAGAAGGGCAATTCCAATTGACAACAGTTGGCACAGAAGAGAAACGACTGCCGTGCTTTGTTGAACACGGCCAAAATCGTTCACGTGGTTACAGCGCCAAAGAAGAAGAAGAAAATATTGTTCCACAATAGCTGTGTTTCTTTACTTTTCTATCAGCATTCAGCAGATAGAACCACAATATAATGTTCAAGAGAATTACTCTCAGATTGAGGAAAATAAAGAGAAACAAAGAATTTTACAATAACAACAACATAATACTATCCTATGCACTATCATATTTGGCTATTTTATACAAATATTTTGGGTACTTATTATAATACGTAATAACACTGTGTTATAATACATTGGACTTTTATTAATTAATTCATTTGTATGAAGTAAATTATAGAATAATTGTTATTGATCTCACTCGCATTATCTTTGTACAAAAAATTTATTAGCTGTAACAAATAAAAAACGTATATGCAAAAGAAGCAAATTCTCTTAACAAAATGCTGGGGACTATCAAAAAAAAAAAAAACTTATTGGATTTCGCAATTTTTTGTTTGTTTTTTTGGGAGGCCATCCTAGTAAAACATGTTTTAAAACTTAAAGTTTTTCTTAAAAAGATTAAGCACCATTCGTCTAAAATCAAAAATGATAGTCACATATGTTGTTTTTGCAAAAATTCGTCGATATGTGACAGCTTTTTTTTATACAAACAATTCTTATATAGGTACAAATATCGCTATAAGTAGGTATCGATACTTTTAGTCCGATACATACTAGATACTTTCTTTCAATGCTATTTCCCATTTTATCCCTAGATGTAAACTGTTATTATACCCTTTCATTAGTACGGTACAACGAAGGGAAATGGATGATTATTTTGAAGTAAAATGAGTGGAAAAAATTGTTATCATACGTTAATAGAAACAATGTTGCTATTAATATTTTTTTAAAACATTTGTTTGTGCCTTACGATATTTCTATTCGTGCCTATTCGACCTTGTAGTACTCGTTTAAGACAATAGCGACAGTATCAATACGAAAAGTCTGACTGAAAGTATGAGCCGGTGGCTCTGAATGATACTTGTATTTAGGTCACCCTTTAAATCCTCGTACCACATAATCTGTAAGAAATTTCAACTACATTTACTTGCAAATATGTATGTCTGTAGATATGTATACATAGTGTGTTTGACCTCAGCTTAAGTCCGTCCATTTCAGAGTTCCTTGCTAGCCTCGATGGCTGACGGAATATTCGTTCTACATATTCATGCCCGTCTGTCTGCCTTTTAGCTTGTTCAACACTCTCCTTTCCTTTCCTGTCTGGATGGCGTGTGTTTGTGTGCGCGGGCATTTGAAAAGAAGGATTATCCTAGCAATAATCAATACCAAAAGAATGAAAACAAATCAACAGACATGGTGAAAAGCAGTTGGCTCACATGTAAGAAATATATGTATGTATGCGTTGTAGCCAGTAACGCCAATGCTTCTCTATTTAAATTTTTTTTACATCGTTGCATTTAATCGACATCGTTGAACTCAGTGTGGCCTAAAAATCTATTTGCTGTCAAGATTCGAACGTCAATACTTCAAAATTAACTCAAGGCGCAAACGGCATCAATTGTTGACGTACATACATAAATAAGTAGGAGTAAGTGCATACCAGAAAAAAAAACACTTTGTTGGCAGCATATTATTAAACAAAAATATATTTTCATACTTTGATGAACCTCTGAGAAAGCAGAAGCGATTTCTTTTATTTTTATGGGCCAGAACCGTGTCAATCAAAGGTTACACAACAATGGGCGCTTGTTCGTTCAAGAAAGATGTGCACATATGAATGTGCTCAAGTAAGAATGTTTGCGCTTGAGTTTACTTTCTGCAAAAAAAAAAATATCTCCCAAAATTTTAAAATTTCAATTTCCTTTTTTAAGTCAAGTTAATTGTTATATTGCCAGAACAACTGCGCAGTTCATCCCAATTTCTAGCTCCGAGCACCAACGCTGTTTACTTTGCTTAACCTAGCGTTAAAGTGTTTATAAATATATTTAAACACCGTATTCCCAGAAACTTGCGCAGTAGGGTTTCAGTGAGTACTCCCAGTAACTTTCCCACATTATAGGTGCATATGTATTTAAACATACATATGTACATGGTAGACATATATATACATATATTTACATACATATGTATGTATTGTACTGTTACTCCCAAAATTGAGCGTACGGCTCTTTTTTGTTAATACTTGCAGTTAGGGATGGCAAAAAAATAAAATAATCGATTAATTAATCAAATGATTAATCACAAGCCAAAAAAAATATTGCGATTAATTGCAATTATTGAGAAAAAATCGATTAATCGAAATTTTAAGGGCACTATTTTATAGTGAGTATTCACAAAAATACTTATCCATAAAAAAGTTTTAAGTCTCTTGTTAATTAGCCTTAAAAAAATAAAACGAGCGCTTTTAGCAGCGATATTTATCTATTACTAGGAAATGCCCGGCATGCTTCGCTGCGCCTTAAAGTGTTTTTGTGCTGTTTGATATCAGTAATGTAATATTTTTTTATGTTATCAATTTAATTTAATAAAATTTTTCAAACAGGTGGCAAGCCTCCTCAAAAATATGTTCGGCAGTCAACGTTCCTAAACCTCTTCAGTTTGATACGCATATTATAATATTCAATTTATCTTATCAATTAAACTGAATTAAAATTTTCAAACATGTGGCAAACTTCAACAAATATATTTTCGCTTGTAAGCCTTGCAATACTTACTTTACTTATCAATTTACTTAAACTGCTTTTCCAAAAAGGTGGCAACTCCCTTTCTATGTTTTAAGTTAGACCTCTCAATGCATCGGTGAAAACTGCGTTCAATTCCATGGATTATTTTTCGAGCGATGCGCGTACAAACATACGGACAGCCAGACAGATAAAAATTCTAAAAATTTTTGATTTGGCTTCTGTTACTCGAAAAAAGACCCCCACCTTAATTTTTCTTTAGGTTATATAATGTACAGACATCGACCTGCTATAATTTTGTTATATAGATTTAACCAAGTTTGCAAAAACAAAAGTTTTGATAAGCGTTTTGTGTTAAGCGGTTGCGTTTCTCGTCGGCTGTAGCACCAGATAGGAAAAACGCGCTCAGCAGGTACCGAGGTACCAACTAAATTACAGTTTTCATTTCCTTCCAAGTGTCGGCGATATTCCGCTTTAGTTCTAAGACTTGACAATTTAAATAAAGATTCATTTCATCATCTTCAAGCTAATTTTCTACTGATTCCAGTGACGACTCGTTACCCCTTTCTATAAGATTATCTGCGCAAATTATTTCATTTCGCAAGAACTTCATTAGTGAATTCAATGCTTACGGATCTTTGAAATTAATTTTTTTGAACCTCGGGTTGTGTAAAGTTGATGCAGCTAGCAAAAAGGAATGTTCTTTGGATGGATTTTAGACAACTACAGAATTCATATTTCTTGAAAATATTTTTACGATTATTTTACAATTAATCGATTTATAATAGATTAATGAAAAACAAAACTACGATACAATTAATCAAATGATTAAGTGCTGCCATCGCTACTCGCAATGTTTTACATGCTACATTTTTTTTGTTAATTTTGTTTTAAAATATGGCTTGTGTTTTAGCAAGTCCCATTTAACTCCAAGAATGATACTGTCAATTTTCAGAATTTTTTTATATGAAAAAAATGCGCAGGACAGGCAGCAAAAATGTTCTGAAAAAATAACACGATTTTTTTGAGATTTGAAATGTGCACATTATTCTGCATACTTGAATTCTTTTTAGAAAATCGTAGTAAAAAGTTCGCAATTTTGCTGAAACTTCGCAGATTTCTTTTAATTTTTGTACACAGTATCATTCTTAGGATTTAAAGGAAGTTTGCTAAAATATAAGCCATGTTTTAATACAAAATTAACAAAAAATTGAAGCGTGGAAAACATTGTCAATATTAACAATAATAAAATTGTAGTTTAATAAACTAAAACCTCCCTATTATAATTGCCATTCGTACTGTCATCAGGTATGTAACTTGAGAATAGAAAACGCTGCATCTTTTAAGCGCATCAATATTACATAGTTACATCCCGATCTAATAAAAGGAAGGTAATAATAATCTGTGGGACATTACACATGAAGCGAATAGGTACAAATGGTTGATGTTTTCGTTTGTAGTAATATTGATTACTACACCTTTTCCAAAAGTAATTCAGAAAAACACAAATGTATTTCACAAAACCTCAAAAGTATTTCAGAAAAGGTCAAATGTATTTCAGAAAAGCTCAAATGTATTTCAGAAAAGGCCAAATGTATTTCAGAAAAGGCCAAATGAAATTCAGAAAAACACAATTGTATTTCAGAATCAAATGATTTTCAGAAAAACGCAAATGTATTTCAGGAAAGGGCAATGTATTTCAGAAAAATATAACTGTATTGTAAGAAATATTTTTCTATTTTATTTTCTATTTTTCTATATTTCTATATTTCATATGACCCTGTACCTGTACCTGCATATTTTAACTTAATTCGAAATTCAAAAGCAATTTCAAACTAAAACCTTCTTAGATCTATTTAATCTGACATTGTGATGTATGTTTTAGTCAACTAATGAATTAAGTTGAATTTGTTTTCTTAAACAGGTGGCAATTCACCACATTTAGTTAAGAAATAAAGCCTTTTCAAAACATTTCAGATGATACTTATATAGCAATAATTCATTTAACTTACAAACAGCACGCCCGTCATTTCTCTTCTGTGCCAACTAACGCCAATTTGAAATTTCAAGTGAAGCCAAGTCCTTCTCCCCCTGATATTTCAACGCAGAGGAGACCTTCCTCTTCCTCTGTTACCAGCATCGCGGCTCGCGTTAATTATATATTTCGTAAATATTTCGCAGGATATTTCTCTCGAAAACTTCAAGAGCCGCTTCATCAGATGTTTTAATTGTCCATGCCTCAACGCCATACACCAGCACAGGCATGATGAGTGGTGCTGGTTACTGGTAGTATTCAATACCATATTCCGTGCCGCGGCAAAGTCCATCAGCCTCTTTCCGTTGTCGGAGGTGCTGTCACGATGGCTGAGATATGCCTGCTTTGTTCGGCCTGGCATTAAAAACACCAAGCACGACTTTAACATCGTGGCGGAGGCAGCGTTCGTATGCTTCACTTTGGTCTCATAGTCCTTCTCTTCCAGTAGGCCGTGTACCCAAATGGGACTGATGTTGTTGAATTTAGCGATAATACAATGATAGGGGTTAACCTGGGGACGAGGTGCCGTCGTCTTTGCCCTACCACAAATGTCTAAGTCACACACTTTATATCTACTTAACGCAGGAAATTCAATGGACGGCCACTGCTGTCGACCAAACACGGTGAACATAAAAATCGATATCAAAATTCTTGTAAGTAAGTAATGTCTCTATACATATGGTTTTTTCTCACTGAAGGAGCGACCGCTTTTAGAAGTAATCATTCAATATGCAAAGTTTCATGGCAAGACAAATATTTTAGCGGGAATCGCAAATAGCAAAATTAGTATTTTATATAGTGCCAGCGCAATATCCGCATAATTTCCTACAAACTTTTGGTTCAATATACAATAACTACATAATAGGAATCTCTTTGGAGTTGAACGAGGCAAGTCGATAAAAACAAACATATTTTTATTATGACGAAACCACAAAATAATATTGATGTTAATCCCAAATATCCACTTATTGACAAGAACACAACATTCCCGAAATTCCTCACTTCCCAAAATATGGCTTGCAACCAATTTCATCATTTAACCACTGCTTCTTCACCGATTCGCCGAATTTGCAAAACATTTTTTACTTAAAACGAATAAGCGAACAAATGAAAGGGTTCTTTTTTACGAATGTTATACGATCATGTGGCCTTTTATGTCTTTCATTCCAATAATAATAAAATCGTCGTGAATTGTGTTGTATCTGGTGATCGTTTTGTCGCTTTCGAAACGATCGATGCAAGCAAAAACGATCGATATAAAAATCACGAAATGACTCCAAAGAAAAAAGCGTACTTAACAAATGAGAAGCAACTAGTCAGGCAGTCTGATCAAGCCAACAAACGCACCAGGCCAACGATCGATCGTCATCATCAGCGGGCATAATGTGGGCCCAGTGTCTCCACACACACACACACACAAGTTGCCTGGAAACCTTAAATGGGAATGCGTAGAATAATGGGAATAGCATGAAAAAACCAGAAGCGTAACAAAACAGATCGAAGTCATAAACACACGTACACCAAAACGCACAAACATGACTGCGAATATTTTATGAATTTCACAGCTGCGCAGACGCATGCAGAGTTGGGAGCAGAGCGGAAGTGGGAAAGTAAAGTGGATGCAACGCATGGGTTGCACATCGTTTGGATGCCAAAGGCATTGCCACTGTGTCACCATCACCGTCAAAGCAGCATCCATAACACACAACTCATAAGCGAGCTGATCCATAAAAGCAACAACAACACACACAACACAATTTGATATACACGCGCACGCTCGTAATTAGGGTCTTGCCGCTTCGCATTTAAGTAGAGGCGGGCGTGTTGCTTAACAAATTTGTTAAGAGCTCCAACGGTGTGGCGGTGTCTTTTTAGTGGCCGACTGGCACACGGACAACCAACCAAGCTGGCATACTGGCAGGCAGGCGGGCTTGCGGGCAAGCAATGGAAAAAGATCACCCTTTGAGCAGCGGCCACCATCATGACCAATGGAACAACAATAACAAAGAAAGGAATACCAGCAGCAGCAACAATCAACAAGGAGCTGCGGCAAAAAATCAGCAATATTAAACACACATTTGCACACATTGACAGCATCATCGTTTCAATTCTTTTTTATTGTTGTCAAAACTGGCCCCTACATTCCCACTTCAGCGCATCCCCTTTGCGACGGTTTATTGACCATTGGCCACTGCAAGGCATCGCCGGGACTCAGGCACATTGGTTGTTCGGGACTGTGTGTGTTCAAAAGCAGGAATGCGCATAAATTTTCGCAAGTGAGAGCAATGAAATGAAGCCCTTAGTCAGCTTTTGGCTCCTGGGACCGCCACAACTCGCATCATTCAGCGCTCAAATTCAATGTACAAGAAATATGCCCATAAGAATTCGAACACCTTGCCACACTTCTCGTCTCGTGGTTAATACGCTAAACGCGTTAAATGTTGACAGGGGGTGTGGTAGAAAGGCGATGCCGCAACATTAGCAGCAAACAGTCAATCAGCAAGCAGCTGAGTGCGGCCACTTGAAATGTATCACGAATATTTTGCCTAGACAAGGATTTAAAAAAGAAAATATTTCACTGTCAAGTACTTATAAATAATGCTTATGCCGAAATTTTACTGGGTATTAAATGACGAAAATTTTCAAACTACATATGTATATTAGATAACGGTATGAAATTCGGCACTCTTGTAGATAAATATGTATTTACACTTCAGCATACAAAAACAACTTTTAATTGTTATAAATACATACACTGCCTGAACAAAGAATTGGCACAGCAAATTTTTCACAATATATGCAACAATTTTCATTCTAATATTTTTCCGCTGATTTCGTATAAAAATATGGTTCGTTCTACAACAAAAAACATAAAAATATAATTCCAAAACTTTGTGCGAAACTCGCGAAAATTCAGCAAATTTTCATGAAAATTTGCAACCTTTTAATAAAATTTTTTAGAATTTTTTTGAGTATGCAGATTTGTAGCCCAATCAATTTCGTTATAAAGTGCAAGTTTGAAGTAGCTAGGAGTCACCGTTGATTTTTGGCAATTTTTTTCACGCAGTCTCTTCCATCCAAAAAATTTTTTTTTCGAAAATACTTTATATGGAAAAAATGCAAAACACCTTCAACAAAAAAACTCTGACTAACTCCGAACTTGCATTTTTTTACTAGAATTTAATGGGATGCAAAACTGCATACTCAAAAAAATTCTAAAAAACGTGATTAAAAAGTTGAAAATTTTGATGAAAATTTGCTGAATTTACGCGAGTTTTGCACAAAGTTTAAGAATTATATTTAGATGTTTTTTGTTGTTGAATGAACCATATTTTTATACAAAATTGGCGGAAAAATATTAGAATAAAGATTGTTGCATATATTGTGAAAAATTTGCTGTGCCAATACTTTGTTCGGCAGTGTACATAATTGTTGTTTCAGTAATTTTATTTTTTGACAATAACTTTGTTTCCGTTATTCAAGCTACTACACACATAGCCAGTTTCACGAAAGAAATTTAAATGAAAAATGTTTTTTTGTTATGTAAATTTAATATGGAAACTGACAGAAAAAAATCACAGTTTACGTGGCCGCACTCAGCTTTGAGAATAGTGATAATTAGAGCTCGGTTTATGTGCAAATTGAATATGCAAAATATATTCAAAACATCTAAATATTTATCCTATATATAAAAATAAGTGCCGGTTTTGGTTTTATGACCTCATAACTTGAGAACGGCTTCACCGAATTCAACCAAATTTATGCGGCATATTCGGGCTATCATGCAGATGGTTTATGTGAAGTGTGCCCGAATTCGAAAAAGGGGGCGTGGCACCGCTCATTTGAAGAAAAAAAGAAGGTACACCTGCGCCACATGGTAAATTCAGCAGTGAAATCGTCTGTCGATGTTTGTCGATTTGATCTGGCCAGTATTTTTCAAAATCTTGTGCCATTTGGCAGAAACTACTAGGGTTCAACTTAAAAATTTTCTTTGGCAAGATGCTCTGAATATATTTTAGTAGCTTTTTGGGATTGACAAGTCTCACATTTATTTGATTAAAATAATAATCAAGATGGGAATAAAAATTCAGCAACGAAAAAAGGTTTCTGCGCTTCCGTTGTAATTTGCACGATATATCCGTAATAATATTTTTATCAAGCAGCTCTTCCAATGCGAAGCAAATGTGTTCATATAGGTCAAAAAACAGGCATAATGGAGTTTAAGTGCTCCACCCAACGTGTTTCGCAAAACTTTAAGAGACGTGTATTATCCGATTTCTTACAGCTGACCTGCTTTTGTAGACTCCCGAATTAATTTACTATTTCTTTCATCGTGGAAATGCAGTTTTGTACAGGTGTTATTTTGCATGCATGAGTTATGGCCAAATTTAAATTATGGTTGGCGCAATGGACATAATAAGCAGTAGGAAAAGATTTTTGAATTATAGCAGCACAACCTTTCTGCTGTCAACTTATTGAACGCGGGCCATCATAGCCTTTAAGAATATTATATTAAATTGTAATTAAAAAAAAAAATAATTTCTTTATTGTTATACAATTAAAAGAATATCTTGTCCTCTCAAAAAAGTTAAGTTGACGCGTAACATTTTTAAAGTACTAAGTAAAGTTTCTTGCAAGACCTTCTCCAGCTAGACCTCAACAGGAATAAAATAAGGAAAGTCTTCACGAATATCAGCGTTGTGTACATATCTAACATTAATGGAAAACTGCTTAGGGCCGCCCACGTTCGTCGATTCATCCGCAATCACTTAAAAACACTTCCACTCGTTAACCCGTTTCACCAATTAAGGGTAATTATATTTTCTGCGGTCACGATAATTTCGCTTTGAATGGTTTTACTTATATAGGTTCCATCTCTGCCAGCTGTTATCGAGTGATTGTTAAGAATTTCATCACCGTTTTGTATTGAATAACGAAGAAGCGCTCCAAAAATGTTATCATTTTCATCATTTTCGAGAGGAAGTTCTTTTTGTAATGGTCCGTTATCACGACGGCCTCTTAATGCCAGCCCTTGCCTGGCACAGTACAGAACAGCCCGAATAACTGGAACAAGTTTTTTTTCCTCTTTTTGAGTATTTGTTGGTTTTTATTCTCAAATATCAGCTTAAAATTTTGTTCATCTTGCATAATGTTCTGATGGTACGTTTTTCCATGATCGCCCCCATCGCCCCTCCCCTGTAATATTCATTTGCAATATCATATCCTGTAGAAAAATTTAAATTTATATGACACCTTGCATGCTCAAATTCTCTAATCTTATATACTACATACGCAAATATGAACTGTAATCTTAGCACTACTGCTCTTTTAAATATTCATATTCATCGGTTGTACATTTTTTGCAAACTTATTTATATATACCTTACTACATATTTTACTGCATGTTTTAATAAAAAAAATACAATATTTTTGCCAAAGGTATCTGAAGTCAGCATTGACTTTGCTCATATAAGACTCATGGCCTAGTGGGACAAGGGAAAAGCGCACATGTGATAAATGTAAAAAAAAAACGATAAACAAAATAAAAAAATTTTTTAATATAGCCCGCTTTTATAAATGGACTAAAAATTAGAAAATAAAATATCTCAAGCCCGTAGAATTTGATTTGATAACTTTTGATTTTGAAATTCAAGCAAAAGTCATTATAAACAATTTATGAGATTGAAAACGAAAAACGTGGAGCGTATGTAATAAAAAGCGTTAGATTTAATTGACAATAGTCAAACCACATAACATAGTCCTAAAATTTCTACAGAGAATTTGAGATCGATTTAAGCGGTCGTTATTCATATACCCACATACATACATATATTACTCTTCATATCAATTAAGGTCTATTACATGCGCCGCACGCTTTTCATTTTCAATCTCATAAATTCTTTATAAAGACATTTGCTAAAATTTCAAAATCAAAAGTTATCAAAAGAAATTCTATGGGACTGGGATATATTATTTTCTAATTTTTAGTCCATTTATAAAAGCGTGGAATATATTAAAATAATTCAACTTGCAGTGAAGAAGACTATGCAAGCAAAATATTATTTCCTCACGTTTAGTATATGAATACATAGGTACATTAGGGTGGTCCAAAAGAAGTACAGTTAGAATTGTAATGGGAAAAATTAAATTTTTCGTAGAAGTGGTATATATGTGGTCAATATAATTTCATTAATAATATCCAATTGTTTATTTAACCATATTTTAAAACTAATGATTTTTTATTGGTCGCCCCATTGCATTTTTCGGGGTTTTTGTGGGTTTTTGGCGGTCCTATAAATTATAGTTGCGATGAAAAACTGGTTAAATAAACAACTGGGTATTATTATTGGGAATCTCCTGTAGGTAAACAGAGTTTTCTGGTAGAATCTGAATAAGTTTTTTCTCTTAATTTGCTGCCTGGAATAATTATCTGGTTCGATGGTGAATCTGTAACTCATAGTTGGTGGCAAATTCAAAATGGGTGAGTATCGTTGGTCCACATAAATCCAGTGTAACTAGACGTAGACGGTCGAATTTTGCATTTGTGGGCATTCATTAAGAATTGTGCTTATTCTGGTGATTCGCCATAAAGCAATGAGGTCAGGGGTTCTGGTGGTTGATTAAACCGTAGTAATTTGTCTTTAACCCCTGCACAACTCAATCCTGGTATCTCCGAATGAAAGTTTTACGCATTGCAAAATTAGCAAACTACATCAGCTGGACAAATAACACACGGAAGTTCGATATATTCCATGGTGAGGGTCGAAGTAATTGGACATTCACGGCATTTCTTTTCACTTTACGATGCAGATCGCGATTCAACTTTTGTTTCAGTCGTTAAACAGCTCGTTTCTCCTGAATTAGACCTGCATGAATTCGCGACGCATGCACTCGAAGTCGAGGCAACTTGGCGCGTTGCTGAGGGTTTTGATTGGCACCGCTAATCGCCAGTCTTTGTGAATTGCGGCTGCGTGAGCATTCTTTGTGAATGTTTCATCTTCTGATCGGCGACAAAATGGTTTTCGAACACTGAAAGTACAATATCAAAGCATTGAAACTATCTTCGAAGCAATCGAAACATAACCGTAAAAGAAATGTAAACGCCAAATATTCTCATTTTGTATTTTTGTGTCTATTCGCATAATAATTATTAAGCCAATGGAGTCGATGTATTCTAATTCGCTGCACTATGTGTATGTAGTAAAACT
>NW_016163721.1:31024-35108 GCF_001687245.7 Rhagoletis zephyria | reverse complement strand
GAATGCGTTTGAAATATACGTCAACATATCAACAGGAACGTTCTAAAGAATAAATAAACAAAAAAGCTTATTCCAAACGTTCAGAATGAATAAAGAAATGCAGCCTATGATACGATGCGTGTCGTTTTTATGTAAAGTTATTGTAGAAAAAAACAATAGTTTTTAAATGATAGAAGTTATAGCTTCTATTTCGAATAACACCACATCTCCTCATCAAACTTCTTCATCGCAGTCAATACCAAAAAAAATGTTTATTTCGTAATCAAAAAAATATTTCTAGGTCGCTTAGAGCACTTAGGACCAATTTCAAATAAAAATCTAAATGGCACTTAAGTTTAATTTGGGATTGTTAATAAAATGTCATTTAGTTCTCTTTTCAAGAAACCGAGTTTTCGGAAAGAAAATCATTGATTTTCAAACATTCTATACCACTGCGATGAAAAATTGTTTTCTCCCCATATAAAACACATACAACTTTGGGCTATCTCTACCTATTTTTTTACTTTAAAACAAAAAAAAAGAAACATTACTTTTTTTTTAACCTCCCGGAAGCATATACAATATTTTGATGGCTGAGCGGAAGATCGACCTATTTTCGAATTTGATTGAAAAACTTCCTTTCTCAGCTGTCGATTCAAAAAGGCCCTATTTCAGCTGCTGTTTAAAAAACGGTCTATCGCCGCACAATTTTAATGTATTTCCGTTTGCGATAGGATGCTTTTGAACCGAATTGTGAGATAGGGTGTTTTTCAACCAAATTCTGAGATAGAGTATTTTTCAATGAAATTCTGAAATACTGAACTGCGCCGTTCTTGAAAAGTTTTCTGAGATAGAGCGTTTTCGAACTGGCTGCCGAGATAGGTCGATATTCCACTAAACCATCGATTTGTAACTGTAAAAATGAAAATTGTTAGATTAAAAAAAAAAAATTGCAATGCAAATTTTCAAGGTCACTTTTCTCGAAAAGCCTTGTATGTATGATTTTCATTTTTAAAATTTTAGAAACTAGAGACAATATGCTTTTAGAATCTCGGGAAACCTTTGATTTAATCTTGGTTTAGACGCACCGTGAATGGCTAAATCGATATTTTAAAAATTTGGTACTCACCTTTCTTTCGATATCATTAATCAAGACGTTTAAAATTTTCAAAATCGGAAATTACTTAAATCACCTATATTTAGAAATAGATAAAAAAAAAATATTAACTGTTTGTTTTAATTTTTTTTTGTTCAGCAATTCTTCTTTTTTTGCAAGTGGTGACTTTTAGCTGAACATAACTGTACAGTGCATACGTATATATATTCGCGTGTCAATATTAGTAGCCATAAATCTGCTTATCTTGTTCGACATTAAACTTTTATTCGTAACGTAAGCAAACAAAAGATTAGTTTCAGGATTAAGTCCCTCTCACATAAGCGAATAAAAGTGTTCTCAATTATAAATTTCTATAATCATATATTTAAATATAATTTTTTTTTTTATTTGATATTTTTTATTTTTTGTTTTAAGGAAATTAAAAGGAAAATTTCTGTACGTATACTTATTTAAGGCGATGAATGGGTAGCGAAATTTCCACTACAAAATAATAGTGAACAAGATAAAAGGTATATGCTCGGGCGAAACAGAGCCAGGCGCACGTATTAAATATATGTAGGTTTCTCACCTTTATGGTAACTGTATGAAAAATTGTGGTTTTCCCACGATTAAAACATTTTCGGATGCTAAATTAGATTTAATCAAATATTTAATTTAACTGGTCTTGGTAGAAATCGATAAAACGCCTACCAAGATGAACTTATGAAAGTTACCGTTATCTAGGAAGTGTACGTAGTTTTAATCCGACTTCAAAACTTATCAATAGGCTTCGAAGTGAAACTCTAAACAATGTTCGAACCGAGTTTGGTGGGGTTGGTTAAGTGGATACTGAGAAATAAAAAATTTTTGATAAGTGGGCGTTGGCACGCCTGTTTTGCAGAAATTTCATAGCTGTCTTATTTTATGCCAAAATTTTATTTCAACAATTTGGATCTAGAAGGTACCTTTATATGGTATTGGATTTCGCCCGTTTTCAACACCTACCTGTCTTGGAGAAGAAGGGCAACCATTGTACCTAATTTCGTTGAGATATCGCAATTTTTGTTATTGTGTACACGGACAGACATGGCTAAATGGGTATTTTCATTCTGAGTAATTTAGTGAATACAGTGGCGGTCAAAGCGGGTGAATGGTGTTCCGATTTTAATATTTAAAATTTTTTTGAAGCTAAATTTTCTTGGTATTTTTTATAAAAATATGGTTCATGCTTCAACAAAATCATATAAATCACACTTTCAAACTTTATACAGAAATTAGAAAAATTCGATAAATTTTTAGCGCTTGAAATCGTTATAACCAGAATCTTTTTCAATTTTTTGAGTATGCGGTTGACAGGATTATACAATTTTATTAAAATTGGTGCAAGTTTTGAGCGGCTAAAAAATCGCATTGATTTGTAAAATTTTTTATGACAACGAAAGAAAATGTTCCTACTAAAATCTTTAAGCTTTCTTTTTTTTTGCCATGAAAAGTATTCCTACATACTACAATCAGTAATTATAGCATACGAATCTGACCATAAATGAATAGCATAAATAAAAATTATACTACAACATACCATTTTGTATTGGTTTGAATTAATAGCATAGTAAAATTTTAAGTATATGACCTGTTTTCCCCGACTAAAGCACAAACATGCCTACATTATTTGTATTATGTAAAATACCTGAACATACATACATATATAATAGTTTGGTAGAAATTATTTGAAAATACCTGTGTGTGTCCTGACATATCACAAAAACTTTATGTGTTATAAAATATGAAGCCAAACAGCATTTACGAAGAAAATTTAAATTTTTATTCCCATATATACATACAAATCTACTATTTTGAAATTGTGGTGTTCTGTCAATGTCGATTAAATGTTTGTATTTGCTCGGTCAACCGACTAAATGGCTTGTAATAGCAGTTATCATAACCAGATAACGTTAAATCTANTTAATCTCGATAAAGGCTATCCTACCTGTTAAGTTGGGCGAAACTTCTTGATGAACGGTTGAGTAGCTACAGCGTGAAATCGTAACAAATAAACCATTTTCATTATATTAGTCAGGTTCCAGTTCTGACTATTAAAATAATTTTTAGAGGTGAGCATTTTTTTTGCTCTCAACGTAACCCCATTATTAAGTAAAAAGTTACGCAAGACGATTTTTTTAGAAATGTTAAGTAGCACGTTGTTCTCTGATTCTTCTTTTGAAGATGTAAAGAAGTATATTTTATCCCTAAAAATTTAAAATAAGTACCGCTAATCGACTACCACAAGAAAATTTAAAATTTTTGTAAAATACGCGATACCAGTTACAGTTGTAAGCAGCCTTTTTTCTTGCATTTGGTATCTGGCACATTTGTTTAATACTTGTATTTTTATTCGGAAATTCGTTCCATAATACATCATACACCCACCCTGTCGGAAACAACAACAACCAAAAAGGAAGTATTTTTATTCCTCTGAAACTGCTAGTGAATGTTCTAAAAATGGACAAATAAAAATGAAATAAAAGTTGTTAGATACATTTAATTTAAGAGTTTATATATAAGTAGCTCTGAAGTAAAACGGCCGGCTCTTTAAAGAGCAAAATAAAAGAAATTACAAAAACGATTATACCTAACAAAACTTACAAATATACACTCTTTTGTTACTTTCCCAGTAAATGTTAATATATTTTTGACGTTCTGATAGCCCGCTACCTGCTGATAATTCTCTGAAATCAATATTAACTTGTTTACGTCCAAAATACACACCCACGGTTATACCAAATATTTAATCGTGGGCGTGAGCGCATGGCTTAAGGTGCTTAGACGGAGCTGCTACATCTTATATTTTACAAATTGTTTAGCTTTTACCTAATAAAATTTGTAATTTTCCACTCGCCAATACGCCTTAGTGCACAATGAAATCTCACTACTGACTTGGGTGACGACAGAGTGTTGCTTACAATTCCCTGAAGATTTCATTTCTCCAATAGATAAGTAAGTTTGCCAAAA
>NW_016163721.1:14245-30595 GCF_001687245.7 Rhagoletis zephyria | reverse complement strand
TTAATTTAAGAGTTTATATATAAGTAGCTCTGAAGTAAAACGGCCGGCTCTTTAAAGAGCAAAATAAAAGAAATTACAAAAACGATTATACCTAACAAAACTTACAAATATACACTCTTTTGTTACTTTCCCAGTAAATGTTAATATATTTTTGACGTTCTGATAGCCCGCTACCTGCTGATAATTCTCTGAAATCAATATTAACTTGTTTACGTCCAAAATACACACCCACGGTTATACCAAATATTTAATCGTGGGCGTGAGCGCATGGCTTAAGGTGCTTAGACGGAGCTGCTACATCTTATATTTTACAAATTGTTTAGCTTTTACCTAATAAAATTTGTAATTTTCCACTCGCCAATACGCCTTAGTGCACAATGAAATCTCACTACTGACTTGGGTGACGACAGAGTGTTGCTTACAATTCCCTGAAGATTTCATTTCTCCAATAGATAAGTAAGTTTGCCAAAATTGCATTGAGCTAATTATAAAAACATATATGTATATGTTTATTTTAGCGGGAACATATTTACGTCCCTAACTGATATCCATTATTTACTTATACATATTTAGTAAGCGTTGTTCCGAGTACAATATTAAACATTTTTCTTATGTTTTCTCAAAGGAAGAAGCGAAGCTACTAAAATGTAAAAGCAAGACAGTTATACAGAGTTTAGTGTGTACATTAGACTGTGTCAAATAAAGCAAAAGTTTATTTTTTTTCGGTCCCATATGAAAAGTTCGTTGTTGGTCACAAAAAAATAATTGTAGCACTCTATCCTCATTTCTCAGTTAGTGCTCGCAAAAATAAAATAATTTGAAAACAAAAAAATTTGCTATCGACCTTGTAGCCCATTTCATTATAATATAATAAGTGAAAGATGGAAGTATCCAAGACTTACTGTTGAATTTTGGATATTTGTTTTTGTTGAACATTTTGTCCACTCTTCAAATGTAAGGAAGTCCTCGAACACACTTTGTACGAAAAAAAAGAAATACACTCAGAAAATATTCAGCTAAATGCATATATTTCTCTCAACACATGATTTGGAAACTATAGCCAAAATATTTATCTACAACAAAATCTAGTGTTGAGGAAAACATATTTAGTTGATGTAACAAGACTTTTTTCTCAGTGTAGTGGAAAAAATATTTTCATTTAAAATTCTAGTTTCTGTTAGTGCCAACTGAAAGATAAGAAATTTTGCCACAATTATTTTGTGTGAAAATTACAGTTTTATTTGGCAGAGTCTAATATACATATATATGTACATATAAATATATTTCCAAAGGCATAAATACATATACATATGTATGTATTTATCATTTGCTTGCTTAGTGAATTTTCATTGCAATTTCGATTTTTCTGTTGCCTCTTTTTTATTTCGCTTTCAACTCTCTTATCATGTTGGGTATTACAACTGCAACGGTGCGCATCCAGCTGCGGAAGGAATTACTGAACACAGCATGCAACATAACAATGAAACATGAGTGGCTCGACGCATAGTATCTTGAAAGCTAGTAATGCAGTATTCTGTATGCGCATTGTGAGTATGTATAGTACATACATAGTGCACACATATGTATATATAGGTATTATATTTGTAGATACCCTGTCGTGAAATCTACAAGTTCCTCGTCTGTAATATGATAAGGGATAATTAAGGAATATTTGATAATGTCTACAACACGCAAAAACTATGGGTTCAATGGCATTTCGCTTAACTTTTGTTTTCTGCTTTCCACTCGCAGAAATGCAAAAAATAAACTTATACAATTTTATAGGTGTAAATACTGTCAACGGTCTTTAAATGGGTGGTCGTTTAACCATCCTTCGAAAAATTCTTTTCTCGAAACTACACAAAAACAAACTGATAATAAAAAAAATATGAAAATCGCGAATTACATATATTTGGAAAGCGGCGCGGAAAGATTTTCTTCCGAAATTTCGTAAAAGAATCAAAGTGTTCACAGTTTATTTTATTTTAGAAAATTCGTTAAAAAATCGGATGAGGTCTTTACGAATTCTTTAAAATTTCTCCACAATTTAGAATACTCTGAAAAAAATGGTTTGCAGTTAACCTTTAGGATTCACATTTACAAGTAAATAAAAGGGAAAAATACCAAGTAAATGATAAGTAGATACGTTCATGTGAATAACACTTAAAGAAAAAGACACATGCTTTTGTGGGTTTAGCGCTGCGAGCGTCGATTCTTATATTAATTTCTTTAGAAATATACCATTTGTAGAGAGGGAAATGCATAAATGATATAGAATCTTGTATTTATGACTTTTACTTTCTTACTCTAAGCCCAGCAGTTTTTTTTATAAAATGTCACCATGCCTTTCCTCCATTGCCTTCTTTCATATAGTCGAAACACTGAACGATGACAAAAACAGTTTTAAAAGTATTTTTCCAGTTAAAGAAGATGGTGATGAAGTAGAAATTTTGGTGATCGTCAGATTTGGGTACATATATTCTCAGAACTGCTTGTATGGAAAGTGTTCAAGTGACTTGCGCCCACTTGAAAGATGCATTTCTGCGCAAATTTTATTCCTGAACGCATGCCTGCACATTTACCGCTTACTTGCTTGAATTTTCCATTTCAACTCCTAGTGCTACCAATAGATATACCGAAATTACATTTCAGTGTTGCGCATAAAGGCAAAGCGCGCATTACTATCTTCCATCTTTTAAACAATCAACACCTATCAGCAAACATCGGAAAACAGCGGAGCAGCGAGCTTTCATCACATCAACCTGGGCGTTAATCTACCGACATAAAGTTCCCATCGATCGCCATCGTAAATATTTCAATTTACTAAATTTACCTATTCAATTCGTCATTTAATATCGTTTTACCTTTGCTCAAAATTCATATTAAATCTAATTTTACGTTTTTATAATTCCCTCATTCACCCAGTTTAAACATTCATTCCGTTTTCATTCAAATCACTCACGCCTTAAATCACTTAGAACTAATTGAAATAGTAATTGAAGTATTTTAACTTAAATAAAACTATCTTATAGATTTTGAAAAATTCTGAGTTTTGACTCAGAGGTTGTGGACTGGGAATTGTGTGGCAGTACGCTCGGCTATGGAAATTTGAAAACCTACCACACGACTGATCGGACCGAAAGTTGGTGACAATTACAAAACTTGACAGCTTTACCCATTTAGGCCCAAACAAAAACGGTTGGAATTTTATTATATCTAATTTTATTTATGTGATCATAAACTCCATATTAAACAAACTTAGGAACTGAAATTAACGAAAAAACTTAAAAATTAACTTTTGGGAGTGTACTTTTTTATCATCATGTCACTCAGAGGCCTGTTTTTGAACATTTTATCGCTATACGTAATTGTAGGACAATTTTGAACTACGAGAAAGCTTCACTTTTCCACCAACTCACTTTTTTCTCTTACAGTAAAATATTACTAATATAAATCTCCGCAAACAATTTCCGCATCCTTCCTCAAATACCTCTAGAGATATTCTGTACGATAGTTCCACTTGTATGATCTATAAATCTATAAATAAATTATATAAGTTTCTGCATGTAAATCAGGGCCACGCTCCCGTTTTCCCATAACTGCTACTTTTCTACTTAGTATGGGATTGATTTCATGTACTATCTTCGCACCAAGTTCTAGTATTCTACTGCAAACTCGTCTTCATATGCAGTATGAAAAATTCAGTTTGTATGGGAGGTGCCACAACCCCATGACATATCCAAATTATTTTAAGTCTATAACCATGCTTGGAAATTCGGAAATAGGTGTCCAAAAGTTCGAAAAACCGGTTCGGCTGTTTTCAAGCTTTTCGAAGAGAAAAAGGGCTTTCAAAAAAAATTGTATAGAAGTGTCCGTTGTACTAAAAAACCTACAGCTAACGAAATAGCTGTATAAATCCATCAAATAATAAACCCTTATACTCGATGTTAATAATTTGATTAACTTATTCTTTTCCACTTTATAATAGCGGATATTTTAAGGCAAAGTGCAATAATTCAAGAAAAAATCGCAGCTTTTCATGTGGATCACATCTATTGTGAAAAATCGATTTGTAAGTATCCAAATCTCGTATCCCCAGTAATACCTATTTATCTTTTATTCTATCTGAAGTGAAATTAATACCAGTATATGCAAAATTATTTAAGCAATTTCGTTTTAATAAGAATAGTAAACTTTTAGACCTGGGTTGAATTGGTATCGTTTATATAGTACAGAGAGCGCAAATGGGTTAATCAACTTATAGCAGTTAATCCATTGGAATCTTTACAAAGTAGCTTAGTTCAATTCAGGGTGTTTGTTTACTTACATATTTACTTACAGTTGACGGCTGGCTAGTTAAAAGTTAGCTATAAACTAGCCCCCTTTCCTACAGGGTATAAATATATGTATGTACATAACAACTTATTTACGTACATTAAAACTTATATGTAGATATGTACGCATGTAGCTTTATTCGTATGTGTAGGAACATACACACGTATCCAGCTATATACATATGTATATAATTCCACGATTTGACTCTTTCTCTTAACGCTGTTTTACTGAATGCTGTATACCAATCGCAGGTTGGAATCTGTTTCGATGTTGGCCTGCGTACAACACTATTTTTTTTTCTAGTTTCCCTTCGGCCGGCAGCGACAGCTGCCTGTAATCGATTTGACAAATGACTTTTGTGCGAGCAATCGAATGAAAAATAGTAATTGTCAAATGCCTATTTAACGCTTGGCTATTATGACTTGTATGCCCAGATAGCAACATTAATGGGAAAATCGTGAGAGAATTGTAGAAGAAACAGATGTAGCTTAAAATAAAAAAGAAGGAAAAAAATCGCCTTCATTGCGAGAGTCGTGTCGAATGCAAGTCGTTCTTCGGGAACGAATCGTAGCGAAAATTTCACGGCATTGTCCAAAATTTCCATTCGACTAGTGTACTACAACAGAAAAACTTAGCAGCACTGTATAGTTTTCGACGATTTTCGTCATTTACTTATCTCAGCACGATAGTAGATAATGCCAATGTTGTCGAGTCATACAATTTAGCCTAATTTACGACATACGAAATGAGGCTGAATAATACGAATGTAAGCGTTGTTGCGAACTTTCGAAATAAAATTAAATTAGCTTAATGTAAGTTAAAATTGGAAAAAAAGCTTTACAAAAAAAAGCTAATAATGTGTCATAAAAGATATACAACGCTGGTCCTATGCAAAACAGATACAACTGAAAACTCAAAAAAAAAACTTACTACTGTTTTGGGCCTCACAACTCTAATTCTTACTACTTAAATTCTTACTACTTCATTTAGTAAGGATAAGACATAGATTAGAGACATAAGCCACTTAATAGTAGTAAAGCGTGTTTTGAGTTTTGGCTTCATTTGATGCGAACTTTTTTAAAACTTTGACCCAATCAGCCCAAGGCTCTTCGGGACCGAGATCTACAGCGTACGAAACTTAGTTATTGGCACACAGCGCTTGGCCCACTTTGAGGCGATCGCCTACTTAATTTCATATAAAATTTGAGGCGAATTCATATAAAGTGGTGTCGGTTCTACAAATGCAAAAATTATTTTTTACTTCTAGTGGACCACTGCCAAATTTCAGCTATTCTTCACTGAAGAAAGAAAAGGAACGTGAAATATAAATAATAATGTGAAATATGAATAATACTGTAGGGAAAATCTTAAGTTTTGAAATTACACAAAAAAGCCAAGGCACCTACACTAAATTTTCGGCCATAGACGATGGATTTGCATACCTTATTTCCAGATCAGTCATTTACCCAAGATATTTTCAATTTTATAAAAAAAATTCAAACTTTAACAAGGAAAAAATTAAAAAACTAACAACTTTTTTGTATTTTTTTTTCCTTATCTCTGTTGCCCAAAAAATTAATCTACTAACGATAAAATTCGTTTGATGAACAAACCACTTTTGAATATTGAAATGAAATCGCGTAATAATTCTTAATATGAATAGAATCAGGAAATAATATTACTCATACGCCATGTGGTCGTACATGGCCCTAACACTACATAATCTTACATGGCGTACTAAAGTTAGAATTTTTGTTCACTCGCAATGCAATGGTCTAGAAACGGTAAACATATCCTTAATCTGTGACTCATTTTGTGTCCGTTCGGTTGGCGATTCTATCGATTTAAAATCAAGAACATCATTGGAAAGGCATTTTTCTGTAGATGAGGAGTGTTTTTACCGTTTCAAAATTGGTTTAAAATTACGGTCAAAACTGCCGCTTGATAATTTCCGTATAGTTGTTTACTTTGAATTGTTTTCTCATTTGGTTTACATCGTATTTAAAATTAAGCTTTGTAATAAATAAATAAAGAAATAATAATAAATAAATAAATGAAGGCATAGTTGAGGATAAAGACGAAAATGACAACAATGAGATTGCAAAATACAGATATGAATTGTGGTAATTGAAAGTTCGTTTAGATTTTTCGATAAGAAACGAAATATTTATACCCAGTCTCAGAAATTTAGCAACCGAGAATTATTAAGTTTCTTATCACCGAATTTTATCTATCGATATTTATATAATTATCATTATTTAAGGAGTTAACAAAATTTATCGAGTTACCGTAATGCATCGAGTTCTTTCAGAAACTTAGCTGTCGAAAATTACAGAGTTATCGAGGTAGAAAAACTTATGGGATTGTCGAAATTTGGCAAGTTAATGAAATTTATGGAGTTATCGATATTTATTGATTTACTGAAATTTGTCAATATATAAAATCGAGGCTTTTGGAATCTTCAAATTATATCGAGTTAACGATATTTCAACGCCATATAAGTTTATCGAATTATCACTGCTTACCGAATTTTATCGTGATACTAGTACATAGTTATTGAAACTTGTCAATAGCTTTCGAAAAATATGGAGCTATTAAAATTAATCGAGTTATCGAAATTCAGAGATGTAGTTAAAGTTTATCGATATATCGATTTATATCTAGATTTATACATTTTAGATTTACCGAAATTTATCGAGCCCTCGAAACGCAAAGCTATCGAAATTTATCGAGTAACCGAATTTTCTTTAGTTATTGGACTTAGGAGTTTTTTAAATTCTTCTAGTTATCGATATGTATCAAATTTTCGAACGCTATCGACATGCTGTAATGTAGTCCCGGTTCAGTTCAAATCAGGCGAGTTTTAGGTAAGTAATTGCGTAACTTATGAATTATACGACGTGCAAAGTTAAAAATCCTCTTAAAAGTCTTAAAAAAAAAAAAAAATAGAAAACCGGTCGAATTTTGACAGTAACTGCCACTCCTAGTCTGCATAAATTTGTATATGAGCAAATCTCACAAGTTGTTTTATTGTGACACTAATTCCTTCTCTCGCTAGAAACAAACCTAGAAAAAAAGCGCTATAGCATTCTATTTGCATATAAATTATTGAAATTCCAGAAATAAGTACAATAAAAAATAAATCAAGTAATTGAACAATTTTAGACTTAAAGCGTTTATTTAGGCGAAGAGGTACGAAAATAACTAATTTTTCATTCGAAAAAAAATATATTATTTATTTGATATGTTTTAATAACTTTGGAAAGTTTCTAAATAGAATATTCATATTAGAGGCGATGGACGTTGGCATCAAATGCAACATATGTATGACGTTTCAAGAGTGTGTCACAAAATTTAACAAAAAATGGTAGCATGCAGAATATCTGTCGCAGCTATTTTGTACTTTTTGAAATTTTAATTTTTTTTTTATTTTAGTGAACTACGATACTTGAAAATGTTAAAACTAAACGGTGAAATTATTTTGGCAAAACGAACGAATCTGGTGTAATAAACAAAAAAAATTACATTGAGTAAAGTATGACTATGATTTGAGAAACGAAAACTCCACTTTTCCCATTTGTTGTTTGAATGAAATTTTATTCGTCATTCGAAATTATTTGAGTGACGATTAAAAATGTATTGTTCATTCGAAGTTTCTTAAATGACGGTGAAAAAAATGTATTTTTCATTCGGAATCACTTGAATTGTGAACGAAAATGTATTCTTATTTTTTTACTCAACTATTAGTTTTCCTGATTTTGCCCATCCTTGTTCTGTGTAATCATTATAAATACATATTTTTTGTCTTTTAATGTTATTAGGCTATAAGACAGTTCAAGAGTTTACGGGCTTTTTATGTTTTCGTCGCTTTTTTTGTCCTTCCTTCGCATATATTCTTATTTATTTTTTGTCTGCTTCTGGATCGATTTTTTAATGTGTCCTTTCACATGGAACACGCATTTTTTAGTTCCTGCATTTAAATATCGCTGTCAACTTTTCTGCTTATGCCTGCCCGCAATAGGATATCGGATTACTTCAAATACACAACCGTTTCATCATTTCTTATTATTTGACTGTTGCTACACAATTTTTTACCGATTCCACTTTTATAAGTAGTTTTCGCTTCGTTCACTAACAAAACGTGTCATTTCTTACTGCAATGCTGTCCAAGCCATTGCAGTCCGTCGATTCGTACCAAAGAAAGGGACATCAATTACTTACCTCGTAACACGAATTCCGCTCGTACTACTTTTCTACCGCCGCCGGATACAACAGTTAGGACTTTTCTGCCCATAAAACTTTGTGTTTGTATTTTCTACCTCGCAATGCTTGCATCATGAAATTTCACTATTTCTGCTCCAGTTTTTGTCTTATTATTGAGTTTTTCATCTTTTTGTTTTTATTTTCGCAAATACCTAGTTTTAGTTGCTTCTTTCATGCTGTTGCTAAATTGGCAAATTCAATTGCTTACTTTAGTGGAAGAGAGGCGGTGCTGGTGAAAAAATGAAAACAAGCAAAATAAATAAATGGCAAACATTTGAGTTTAGCTCAGTTCTGTTCTATTCAACATATTGCATTGTTCAATTTGTTGCTGCCATGAAGTTGTTATCTCACTTTTTTTACCTCTAAGTTTTGTTTTATCCTTATAGTTTTTGTCTGCATCATTGTTGCTGCCTAGCTGGTTTAAGCATGAATTTCATATCATAGGTAAGTGTGGATGTAAAAATATATATAGTTATGTATGCACGTATGTATATCCGTTCATTTTTTCTATTGTTGGCTTACAATTTTCTTCTTTCCGGCTGCTCTGCAAATCGTTGCTCTCATTTGTTTTCATTCATTTACTTCCTCACTTTTCATTTGTATCATCCATGCTAAAAGTGGTATTTTTTCTTACTGTTTACTTTTTTCGCTTACGCCTTTATCGAGTACCTGCAACAATTTCTTTGAGTAAAATTTAGTGCTACTCGGCTTTTAGTTCGACTTTTGTCTGTTCATTTTGTCGAACTTACTTCTGTACTCGAATAACAATAGTTTTATTGTCTATTCAGAGACAAAGTATGTATGTATGTTCAACTAGTTCAATTTTTTGCTTAGATTTCTATAGCTTTTAAAAGACAGAAAATAGTGTCACGCCCGCCTGCCGGTCAGTGGGTCACTTTCAGCTGTATTTTATTTTCCGACAAATTTTATGGTTTTATTTCAAGCATAGTATTTTGGATTAAGGAAATGGAAAAACAAGATATTGTACTTAAATATTGCTATGTTTAAGGACAAAAAACGGAGTCTGGAATTTTTTATTGGTATAAGTACACGAAGGTAACAATGAGAACAAACATTAACTCATGGGATTAGAGATGGGTTAAACTCGTGATTTTCTACGTGACACGTTATGTCACGCATGAGCATGAGCAGTTTTGTGAGAAAAATTACGTTATTTCCGTAATCGTGTGTTACTTAAACACAAGTTAGAGTGTTTGAAATGTTTAGTTTGAACTGTAAGAGTATTTTTAAAAACTTAAATTCAAATTACTTAATAAGTTAAATTAGTTATTAAAATATGGGTATCAATCGAAGGTGTCTCGAAAGACTTTCACTTCTGAACTATATTTAGCAGCTTTGCCACATAAAAAAAAAAAAAACAAATTCAACATAATTCATCAGTTAATTAAAATATGTATCACAATGTCAGACGAAAGAGAGTTAACGAGGTTTTAGCCTGAAAATACCTGAAAGAGGGCTGGCACCTATTCATACTAAAATTGGTGGCAACTATTCCATCAAGGTATTTTTAAAATGCTTTCTCCTGATACTTTAATATTTTACACCGTAATTGCGACACCTCATTTACCGTATCAATTTAATTAAATTAAATTTTCAAACAGATGACAACACTCTTCAAAAATACATATTTTGGAAAGTCAGCTTTCTAGGCCTCTTTACCTTGAGACCCATATAGTATTTTTTTTTATCAATTTAATGAAATTAAAATTTAAATAATTTTTTCCATTAGCTTCATATTCGTCTTTTATCAACTGAATGAAACGAAATTTTTAAAATAGGTGGCAACTCTGTATTTTTTAAGTTTTAAGTCATTCGAAGTTTATAGCGAAGCATACTTATCGATGGTCCTGTGCAATTCAAAAAAAAAAACCCTTACTACTACTACCTAAACCCTTGCGTCTAATCGCTAGTGGTTACATTAGAAATCCTTACTGCTGACTTTAGAAAAGGACGGAAATGGATTAGAAAAGGATTAGAGATAAGAGCCACTTAACAGTAGCAACAGTTTTTAATTTTTAAATTTTGAATTATGATGTTCTTGCAGCGGACCATCGATATGTGGGATTTATATTTGTTGCTTTTATTTTTACATGTGCATCTTTCTAATATATAAATGTTATATTTACTTTTTTCTTTGATGTGTGGCTGCTGCCCGAAAGTCAACCAAAGCCAATTTTTCAAAACGATATCGATGAATGCCCCATTCTCATATACATATGTATGTATGGTAAAAAAGTGAGATATAAAATTTATATTATGTTTCCCAAAAAACACGTTGGCAGTGGAAATGTGGATGAAATAAATTGTATTTATACATTTCCGAAAAAGTTCGGGAAAATAATGTAAATTCTTTTAAGTGTCCACATTTTCCATTATTTATTTCACTACAACATCATTATAGCTCAGCAGGTAAATTATTACCGAAAACCTGAATTTCATATAAAGAAATACCCCACAAGGAAATATTTATTATCAGCGGGATAGCAATAAACTTTGTAAATGGCTTGCAATTGTTCATACTGAGTGTAAAAATTTTGGCATTGGTTCGAGTGATAGGTCATTAGATATTTAAATTTTTTCAACTAATATTTAGGGAGTTCACAAGATGTTGTATGCTGTCGTATTATTGTATGTCGTAAACTTTAAACGGCTGTAACTACGTTTAAGGGATTCGGCAGCTACCATAAAAATCGGAATATGAAATCTCACACCGTTAAAAAATATTTGGTTGTGGTTTCAAGTCCTCTAAACATTTATTTAGCCTTTACAAGCTTCACGACATACGACAATACGACACTTGTGACACCTTGTGAACTCCCCAATTAATTTTGTGCTATGGTTGCGATACTGCAGGGCTTCTATTTCAGCGGGAAAGATTTTAGATACAGTTAACCTCGATATAACGAAGGTGAATGGGACTAATTTTTCATATATCAATACAGTATTCATATAATTATAGAATATCAAAACCTCGACACAATGAAAGCTTCAACCCTTTGAAAAAAATTCCTTATAAGTATATGTTTGTTTTTACTTAATAACGGGACTCCAAACGTCAGCATATTCAGAATTCGGGATATATGGGCTATTGTGGCAACATTTCCTTACATGAGCCGTTTAGTGCACATATGTATCGATTAACTATACTTTTGTAAAACAACATACAATAGTAGTACATAATATTTATAAAAAATTTTTTTATTTGATTTTATAATTTAAATGGAATTTCTTAAAATAATGTACATTATTTTATCGCATCTACCAGATTTTTGTTGATGTAGTTAATCAATTTGTTCTCTGAGCGGCTCATATATGTAGATGCTTTTGCTATATACACTGAGAAAAGAGTTAAGTTATGTACACTAAGTATATTTCTCTCCACAAGAAATGTATTATCCATTATAGTTACATTGCTTCATTAAAGTTAACAAAATATCTGTTGGGAGAAATATATTTCGCTACTTTTTTCTGAGTGCAACAGGATTTTAACCGTCAAAGGGTTTTATGTTCAAAATTTCCTGTTATCCATATTTCGTATGGAAAATTTCGCAACAACGAGGGGGCTTAGCAAAAATTCTGTTATACATATTGAGTTTTTCGTTATATCGACGTTTCACTGTTTATTTAATGGTTTCAAAAAAATTTTCAAATTTAAGCCATTAAAATTTACATAAATTGTTTTCTCTCTCCGACCGAATATGAAATAGAATTTATTTTCCCCTATTTAAAAATCTAACTCTAATGAAAATCGGACACTGCCAAGTAGAAGGTCATCCGAGATTTTTAATTACGCCATTGTTATTGGTGACATCCACAAATGAAATATGTGTTTTTGCATATATTTTTATAGCGGTGTTAATGTTTGGCGCCAACCGCAAAAAAAATAAAAATTAAAATTAAGTGAAGGTCCTTTGCTGCCTACATATTTTCTAATTAGACCCCTATAGCAAAAAGGTCAGAAAGCGTAAGGCGCTACATACGT
The DNA here is from genome assembly GCF_001687245.7 of Rhagoletis zephyria. Taxonomy (NCBI): domain Eukaryota; kingdom Metazoa; phylum Arthropoda; class Insecta; order Diptera; family Tephritidae; genus Rhagoletis; species Rhagoletis zephyria. Next base: position 17,994 of record NW_016163721.1, on the reverse strand, counting down.
ACATATTTATATGTACGTGTGTATTTATGTTTATGGGGCGTTGCTTACCAAATTGGACGGGATTCACACTTCAAGTGTTTGATTTGTTTAAAATTTTTGGTGTTGATGGATAAACATAAATTGTAAATAAAACTGAAATCTGAGCTTGATTATTACATTGTAAAAACTTGACATTACAAACAAATAAACAAATCGATTTAATAGTTTTCCAAATATCTCGAGAACGGGGCGAGGAACAAATTAAATTAAAAATCACACATCACACATCAAAATTCTCTATGAAAAGAAATATTTATTTTAATTTCCTTTTTTCTTGAAAAATTGTTCACATACGCAATTTTTGGTAAAAAAAATTAGTTTTTGAAAATATGCCATCTCTGAGTGTTGCACAATATTTAAGTATTGTTTTTCGGGGTGCACTCTACAATAATTTGGGTTATGCATTTTTTTACACCGAAGTTGCGTAAAATGAGAACATAACAAATTTACAATTTTTTTTTTTTTTTGATTTATTTTGCGTATGCAGTTTTGTAGCCCATTAAATTTTAGTGCAAGTTTTAAGTTACTGCAAAATTTCGTATGTCATAATCCTAAAAATTTGAAACAAATCAAACACTTGGAGTGTGAACCCCGTCCATTTTGTTATGGAACGCCCCATATACACTCTGTGCATATTTCGAAGCATTGTTTATTTTATGCTATCCTTAAATTGCCGTAAAAAAATAAATAAATAAATGTTGTCCTTTTTATAAAACTCACTGCATGCAGAAGCAAAAAATAAAATGTTTCCATTCCTTTCTAATTTTTATTTTTTTTTTTTGTTAATCTATATACTTTTTGTTTCATTTTTGTTGAGCTATTAATCAAACGAAAACTCTAAACATTTAGAAAAAACACCGTTGAAAGAAAATTTGCGGAACTATGTAATTGTAGCAGCGCGAGTGTGCCATTTTGACTAGCAGCTGTTAGCTCCTTGGCGGTTTCTTGCTCTTCGTTGGCGTGGCAGATTGTTTACGCTTAAATTATTTTCTATTGGGTAATTTATTGAATTGGAAAAGTTGCTCAGAAAATGGGTAAAAACAAGAAAAGCAAATCGCCAGCAACTAAGTAGGTATTTGCTACTATGCGCTGCATTCAGTTAGTGACTTGTTTTTTTTGTTGCAGGAAAATTACATCAATCTTCTGTGTAAAAAACGTTATTAAATTTAACTATTAGCCAGACAGCAGCTGCTGGCCATTTGCGAACTGATTGGCATACAACTTTTATTAAATATGTAGTCAAATAATAACTATATAGTTGTATATACATTGTATATAGGGTATAAAGTGCATAAATAAATGAAAATTATCAAACTACCATTTTTGTTTACCGTAGCATTTTGGCAAATTTAATATTTTAAACTTAAAAAAAATTATGGGCGCTGTAAATACAACTATGTAAATACACTCATATGCTTATGTGGGATCAGAGTTGAGAGCAATTAGTGGCCATTATAACTGTGTAAAGTATGATTTGTTTACAGCTTAAAATTGGAAATTATTACAAAATTCGGTAATAAGTAAATATCTAATTTGCAATTAGATTCTGTAATGCAGTCATATGACGGGCTTAGTGTTAACAATATTTTTCAATGGCGCCGTCGAGGTGAGATTGAAATTTATAATAATTGCACTGCAGTTAATATTGCATATTAGTGTTTCTCTTCATGTGATATTAAATTAATAAAATATGTTCAAAGGCTGCTTGATTACGTTCATATATTTTTGTGCAAATTAACTTACGTACATATGTACTATTAATTACAAAGCCGCGTATTAGGTACACCCATTGTTGGCCAATTTATTTATGTACATATATACATACACACATATATATATATATATATATGTATATGTGGCCTGAATTATTTTCATACAACGAACGCTAATTTGCGATGTAATTATTACTTTTATGAATATTTAATAATATTTAAATAAATATTGTGTCATTAACATATTTTATGAAAATAAATTTATTGCAGACATACATATACATATATATATGTATGTTTATTTGTACATACCCTGCAAACCAAAGTTCCGGAAATATTAACGAAATCTTTAGAAGTATCTCATTTATGTAACGATTTTTTTACGAATCTTCAAAGAAAATTATATGAAGTGGTTCACATGAACTTGTTAAAAAATTTCTGTACGAAAAATAAAGCAAACTACTGAGCTTGCCAGGCGTTAAAACGTCTTAAATTGAGTTTAAAAAAATCTACAAAATATTCCAAATATTAGTCAGTTATAAGCGGCCCGAGTGTCATATTTCATCTAAATCTTTGTAGCCGTTTCTAAGTGAATGGAGGTCTCGCATAGTGCAGGTTTTTAATTTCATATCACTCTACCGATAAAAAAGTTCTTTTCCGCATCCTTTTCATTGATATCCATCTTTTACCAATTTATCCAATTTATTGAAGAATTTATAAGTAAACTTTTAAACACATGGCAACACTGATTAAACATTTCAAACGTTCAAATTAAAGATTTCTTAACATTCATTCGTTTCGTGTACAGGTTAACTAAGTTAAATAAATTCAATCAGGTGGCAACCTGCTTCAAAATATTTTCAAATTATAACCTTCTGAAATTTCCTTCGTCTTGTGTCTATATTGTGATAAATATCTACTTCTCTTACTTAATTCCCTTAATTAAAATTGGATTAGATGTTTAATACAGATGGCACCCTCCTATAGATAATTTAAGAAACAAAGCTTTTCAAACCATTTTGCAATAATTTATATATATATTTTTATTTAATTTAATTTTTATAAACTTATTTTATGAATTTTTTCTGTTTTAATTTATTTTAATTTTCCTTTAATTCTTAGATGTTATTCTTTTAAATAGAAGAATATTGCTTTTAATGGAATTAAATTTTTAGAACTTTTTTTAGAATTTTCTTTCAATTTTTAGACTTAACTGTTTAAAAAAATGCTTTTTTATCTTCATTTAATTTTTAGGAACTTATTTTATTTATTTCTTCGTTTTTAGTTTGATTTGTTTTTCTTTTTCTAACTTAACTTTCTTTCAAATTTTTCTTTTCAAATTTTGTTTGAAAAACATAGATATTCACTTTTAAGTACTTTTTTCTTCTTTTTTCTAATTTAATTTTAAGATTTTATTGTTTTAAAAAGAAAAAGTAGATTTTTTAATTTAATTTAATTATTAAAAATATTTGTATTTATTTTTGCTTAATTTTTATTTCATTTAGTTTATTAGATTTAATCTTCGATATTTTATTTGTTCTTATTATTTTTAGGAAACTAATTGTTAAAGGCGAACAGCATAACGCTAAGACCTCCTCTTTAGTTGATCTTTCGATTAGACTTTCGAAACACAATAAAGAGCTTTCAAGATAGTTGCCAGAATTGACAATTGTGTTACGAAAGGCTTTTGTCTATCGAAAGTCTGTGGTGAGTTGAAAGACAATTGCCAGCATTTCTCTGTAAATTTGAATTTTAATAGATAACTCATACGCCATGGCATGCGAATAATATAGGCAGGTAGGCAACTACTCAAGCAGAATTGAGATCGGTGTAGATTTTTATACCTTTCATGAGCATGAAATGGTATTATAACTTTGGTCCGATGTTTGTAAGTACCAGAACAAAAAGAGATAGACCCATTAAAATGTATACTTATATGATCAGAACGTCGAGCTGAGTTGATTTAGCCATGTCCGTCTGTCCGTCTGTCCGTCTGTC
>NW_016163721.1:0-14220 GCF_001687245.7 Rhagoletis zephyria | reverse complement strand
AAACAAAAAAAAAAGTTATGAAAAAGAGCAATGCTCAAGCAAAATAAAATGCACGGCTACCAAATGAGAAAAGTTGATTTAGTATCTGCTTGGCTGCTGTTGCTGACCCTGCAGGAAATGCGACTAGTTTGTAGCTAACTATTAACTAACTAGCATTCGACTAGTGGTAGCTATTTATTAACTATTTCCTTTGGCCGTAACTAACTACTTTTAAAGGGCGATAGCGAGAGACTTGTAGATAACTACTTTTGGACATAAAATATCAACAAGAAAAACAATATGTTTTTCTTGTTTGTTTTTTTACTTTATTATCTATTTATTTTTTTGCTTTGTTTTATTACATTTCATATTTGTTTACATATTCTGCTGTAGGTGGTCCCATATTCGAGTATCGTCAGACATAACTTCAAACTGATAAAGTAAAATTTGGGTCTTCCTTTTATTTGTCCTGAATACGAAAAAGAATCTGCGAAGTTCAGAAAAAAACGTATTTAAAGTAACTTTTGTGAGGATATTTAAAAAGAAACTTATAAAGAAAACAAACTCCTGATATCGTCTGCATGACTTTACCACTACAACAACTTAACACAACTTAAAGTTAGTTTTCTCATAGCTAATTAAAACTTAGTTATTTATCGAACGTCCGCAATAAAGCTAACTAGAAGTTGGTTATTTTAATCAATTGATAATTTTTTCTGCAGGGTGATATACGCGTCCATATGTATCATACAAGTGTGTGAGTACCGTTGTAGTGGCATATTAAGGGCACGTTATCCGTATTACGCACATACTTATATAAATTAGAACGTACCACGTTATAAGCAAACAAAAAAATGCACCCTACACCCCTGAGCCTAAACTATTTTTGCAAAGCAATTTCGGAAATTATTTTTTTCTTTTTGGAAGACAGGGGCACCATTTTCGGTGACAACTACATGCGGCAATAACATTTTTATACCCGAGCGCACTTGTGCACAAGGGTATATTAATTTTGTTCACATAACGGTTGTTTGTAACAGCCAAAACGAATCGAGATAGATATAGACAAATGTATACATAAATGATCAGNAGAAATACTTTTATGGTACAATTTTGGAAAATGGGCGGGCCACCGCCCACTTATGATCACATATATGTATATCGGTAACCGTTCGGTAACCAATTTACTCAAAATTGATACACCCCGTCTTACCATCTAGCGGTAGGTTTCGGAAAGGTGAAGAAACATATATTTAATACTTGCGCCGGGTATTAAATGTTCGGCTCCGCCCGAACTTAGACTTTCTTACTTGTTTTCAGTCGTTTTATTGACATAATCAAAATACTTCCTAGAAAGTTTAATAATTTTGGGCGAGCTTTATTTTACTGATATCGGGGTGGTAAGATATAAAAATTGTCTCCTCGCGGCAAGAACATCGGTATATCATACTTTCAGATCCGACTGTAAATGCCAAAGGTGGGTGTATGAATTAGCCCCCACTGAATTAACCCCCACCGGGCAAAATGACTTAAGCCCCACCAATTTTACAACGAAATTAAAAATGGCGGAAAGTGGGGCTAAAGTCATTTTCGTGGGGATTAATTCATTTTTTTTAGTGGGGATTCTGTCATGTAAGAACCCCCACGTTTGGTGGGGCTTAATTCATTTCGATTGGTGGGGATAAAATCATTTTCGTGGGGTTTAATTCATTTTTTTTTCGTGGGGATTCTGTCATTTTTGGTGGGGAAAGATTCACTGACACATTGGTGGGGCTTAAGTCATTTTGCCCGGTGGGGGTTAATTCAGTGGGGGCTAATTCATACACCCGCCAAAGGTATTACGAAAAATTTAAAAAGCGACTCCTACGTTCCACAAACAAAATATATATATTTTTTTTTTCGAAATTAGCTTGAAAAATATTTTAAACACAGGGGTGTATGGCGATTTTATTCAGATACGGTTTAATGTATTTATGTATGTATCCACAGGACCTGATGGGATGCTGTATGATTTGTTTTAATATCCCTTACTTTTTTCGAGACCCAACCTATTATTTGAATACAAATATACTATTATTCTCACAAATATATATATATATATATATATATTACTTCATTTTTGTTTTTTGCTGCAAAATAACTTGACTTCATTTTAAATCCGAAACTTTCACATTCGCATACGTCTACTTTCCTCCTGTACATATCGATTGTCTTCGGAAATAACGACACACCTCGAAATTGCATGTTTTTGGGTTATACGCCAGTTTAGGTTCATAAGTAACCATAGTGTTTTTTTTGTGGAAAATCGACATATCGCAAGGTTAGGGTGAAAAGTTGCTAAGTCCACTATTTTTGAAAACTCATATTTTGCAAAAATGCATTGTTTTGAAAAAGAAAAAGGTCAAAACTGGAGAGGGGTTACTAATGCTTTTATAAGATATCGCAAAATTTTTCGTATAGTACTGTTCTGTGTGTTCTTTCTTTCTGCGGCCAATAGTCAAATTTTCAGTTTTGCTTTAAAACTTCTAACAGATATCTACTAGAGTATCTAAATAGAAAAGAAATTATTAATTTTTTGACCGCAAAGTAACCCTGGTCCCCCATCTGTCGACGTAAAGTTTGTGGTTTTGGTTTTTTTAGTTTGTGCTAGAATTTTATTAATTTGAACTGCAGTACAACGCATATTTGTTTTGTGTGTATAAAAAGTTTGAAGTGTGATTATTTTAACAGTGGGAAATAATACTAATGATATGTACTACTGACTGTAACAATTGTGGCTTTAAATAACATTTGTGCTTTTGAAAAATTCACTGTTTAGAAGTCATGTTATGATTATAACAATTTAATCATATTGTGTTTGTTTCATGGAGTGTAACTTTTTCTGACCGATCTCGTTCGATATGATATTTGAAGGGGTTACAATCAAAAGGATCTAAGTAGATCTGTAGTTTTCTTGAGATAATTAAGGTTAAAGTTGATTACTTATTGTAAATTCTGGGTAATAGCATTTGAAATGATTCTTGTCTAAGTGAATGCAGTTTAATTAATTAATTAAAAGAATGTTTACTCTTTGTCAACAAATTGGGTATACCTTATATTTTCAAAAAATGTCATTTAGACCCTTATGATTCTAACCCCTTCATACATATCTAAGAAACGGACATTATATCTACTTTCATTTTGTGTATGATTTGTCTGCTTGGCTGTTGTTTGATAAGATTACTATTTTCACGTCATCAAAGTCAAAAATGATCAAATAGATAACACTGAGTTACAGCATAAATGTTCTATGGATGCCACTATACAATTCCCATGTAGAAATCCTCGGTGATTTCGAAAATCGAGATATTTGCAATTTACCGTTATTCAGCTTTAGAAAATAGTAGTTTCACTTAATCACGTATATCTTACGAACCAATTGAGTAATCGTAATACGAGATAGGGCAGATGAAAGCAAATAAAATTCCCCATAAAATGTATATACGTCACTTTTCGATTGCCCTAATAGAAATTAATTAACATTTCTGACGCCTCTTGTTTCCGATGCACAATTCTACCTATTCAGGTGCACGTGGCGTATGATTAACACTCTTTTATGCTCATATTTCATACAAAAAATCCTTGTGCATTTTCACTTGACCAATCATTATTTTCTTATTTATCTGCTGATTTTCTTCATTGGTAGCTTAGTTTTTTTCCAAAGGAACAGGCTTTAACACAAGTGGAAAATATTTACACAGAAACAGTTATTTTTTACCTGTTAAAGTTTGAATTTTTTGCTTTTGTAGTTATGCCGTTATTGCAATTTATGTATAGGTATATGTACATATATTCGCATCAACACTTATCCCAATGCATTGCATATACGCATAGTCGTAGCCCACTTTTTGGTTTGCTAAAATTATTATTTTTTGTTTAATTAGCTGTTAGTTTTTCTTGTGGACATTTAAAGCGCTTTTGTTAACTTTAACTAGCTGCACTTTTTCGCTGCACCACAATATATTTATTAATTTCATTCTTCTCAGCTTAAAATGCCATTGCACATTTACTTTAATTAAGCCCATTTTCCACCGCATTTAATTTCCAGTTACTGCAACTCAAGCAGCTGCGAGATGTGGCAAAAATTTTAGTGAGCACTTATGCAAATTGTAATGCATTTTATAATTGGTTTAAGTTGATTGCGGTACGAATATTCATAAGCTAAAACACTCGCACTTAAAACATTAGCGCAATAAAGGAAACATTCAATTCGTTTTTAATGCTGCGGCGAAATGTTGATGTGGTTTTGGTTTTGCGAAGATAAGTAAATGGCACACTAAGGACACAATTTTTCAATGTGAGCGCATATTGCCTTTTCATTTGCTGCAATAAAACTGGAGTGGTTGAACAAAGTACCTCCATACTCGGGTATGAAAAAATTGGGTATTTTTACGTGTGCACCTGGTTTAGGGATGCCAGCTTATTTTACATAAAACTTCAGTACTTTGAGTACATTTTTATTTAATGAAATTAGAACGTAACCTTCCATATAAATAAAAAAAAAATAAATTTGTTCAAATATAGTTATGCAATTAGACGAAAAATATTAAGAGCAGTTTTTTTTTTTGTTCAGATTTCTCTTGCAGTCACTACCCTGCAGAATCAAGATTCAGTTCCTAATCTGAGCAATGTAGAGAAAACCAAAAGAAGGTAGAGAAAACCAAAATTTATTCTTCTTCTTCCAGCTACTAACAAACAAAGTTCGCTCCATCTATGTTAGAGGATGGACAAAATCAATTACTCACGTAGACCAAATCTAAAGTCATTAGAAAATTTGCATGCATGTGACTTCATGCCACCGGACAAAGAAAATAAACTTTAAAGTGTGTTTCTACTTGCATCAGATAATAATTCAAAAGTAATTTTGCACAGCTTTAGCACTAGCCGCAAAAAACGTTAGCGATAGAAAGCAAAAAATATACATACGTACATATGTACATACAGCTTTTACAATGAAAATATTGTTGGTGTGCGTGCATCATAATTATTTACCTTTTGAGTAAATTCTTTGTAGAATCTTATACTCAACCTTCCATCGATATTACAAAAGCACTATTACAAATAACCAAACAGTTGAGCAACAAAAATAGAAAATAAAAACAATGTATCACTAAAAACTTACTGCACTTTCTGAAGCCACGTACAAGCAGATGTATATGTATACACGCATCCAAATGTATATATGCACGTTTAACTACACTAAGAAAAAGTAACGAGCATTTTTCAAATAGTGTTATTTTCGGGTTTTCCATATAAAGCGCTGTTTTCAGCTCTTAAGAACAACAAAAAATTCATATAAAATGACACACAAGAAATGGAAAATAAATTTTCTTCTATCAAAATTTCTTAAACTATGTAGTTTGCAGCTCATAAGAAAAAAATGCTGGTATACAGGAACATTTACAGCAAAAACAAATTGCTTTTTCTAAAACAAAAATAGTGCACAACATTTCTTGTGATTTTTCTTGAGAGTTGGATTCTAAGCCTGATGATTTTGAAATTTTTTACGGAAAAAAATACTTTTTTTTACAAAAATTAATTAGTTTGAACAATTTTGAAAAATTCGTTTCAAATTTAACATTCACATGTTCTTGTGGAGCTGAGCATGCACAAATGCTGTTGGTATTCGTTTGACTACAAGAAGTCCCCGGATCAATTGAAGCAACTTGCGACTTTTGATTTTTGTTTGGTTTCTGCTAATTACATATAAATGGAAAAAATCTCCGAAGTGCATAACAATATATAATAGTTTAAAAAAAAAACGATGTGACCTAATTTTTTTTCTCAGTGTATAAATATTTAGCTACATATGTAAGCGCTGAGGACACCACGACGTATACGTATTTATTGCTTGTGAAGTTAGCTTGCCAGAAGATGAACAAATGCTTGCACCACTTCCAAACTCTTGCGACGCTTGTGACGACGTCGTCCACAAAACAACTAGCAAACTTGAGTGCACGTGCGGAGGTGCATAAAGCATTGTTCTAGTGAAGTTGAAGCAGCACGCGCAGCTGATGCACCCCCTTTGCTGAAATGAAAGCTGTGGGCTGGGCGTGTACTGCAGCAGTGAAGAATCAGCAGCAGTGACAAAGTAACTGATGGTTAGCGTCTTAATTTCATTTGAAAGTTGAGCTGCAGCATGCAGCCACACATGCAAGCGATTATGCATTTATATGCTGTTATGGTTGTAGAAACCTCAACATACATACAATTTTCGCACAGTCGTTGGAGTTTGTGTACTAAAACTACTTAACTTTGGCTGCCAGAATATTTTCTTGCTTAGTTGAGTAAAGTTATTTGTGTTAGCCAATAAAAAATTACTTGTCGTAAGAAAGTTTTCAAAACACCAAATGTGATTTTCATCATTTTTCTTTTATATTTACATATGTTACCGCCCAAACCCGATCTTAGGGCAAACTAGTTGGACAGATGTGGCCTGTGATCTGTGGCCACTGATCTAGTTTACCCTATGCAAAACTAATTTATCCAAAGATCTGGTTTGGCCGGTAACATATATATATACATATACATATGTGCGTGTGCGTAATTTGCATTGCGGTTGGGTCAATATGAAATTACCATACAGTGAAAAGCCAAACTGTTAGTAAGTGGGCTTTTTAATAGGTCAACTAGTAGAAACCAACTAGTTTGTTAACCGTTCTATGAGCACAGCAATTTCGGCCAAGTTTCGATTATGTGATTAGCAACAATGTGCGTCACAAGAAGAATAACTTTTCTGCATTTGAAAAGGTTTTGAAGGTTTTTAAAAAGCAAATGAACGTAAGTTGATGTGAATATACAAATGCATCAATTCAAAGATATATATTAAATAGTTACGGTGATCATCCGTCCTTTATTTTAAAGAACAGTCCTTAATTTTAACTCCCTGTTCTTTAAAATTTTTCTCAAAATAAAGGACGCCTTTTTTCCTTTATTTCTTAAACTGTCCCTTAAATCGGCTCTGCATTTTTCAGAGGTAAATTTTTAAACGCAGAATATGAAAAATAATAATGTCTCTTATAATAAAAACCTTCGCCAGTTTCTTTCGCACCCAACTTAAGGGTTTCTATTTGATAATATTTATAAGTAATATTTGTATTTGTGTGTCGGCCGCTGTGGTGTAGTGGTAAGCAGTGCACGCTTCCACTCAGCAGCGCCTGCGCTCAAGCGCTGGTCAAAGCTACATCGCAAAAAAAAATTAGAAAAAAAGCTTTTTTCTTAACAGCGGTCGTCCCTCGGCAGGCAATGGCAAACCTTCGAGTGTATTTCTGCCATGAAAACAGCTTTTCATAAAAATAAAATGGCCGTTCGGAATCGGCGTAAAACTGTAGGTCACTCCTTTTTGTGTGACAACATCAAGGCGCACACCACAAATCGGAGGAGAAGCTCGGCCAAACACTAACATATGTGTAAGCGCCAATCTATTGTTATTATTATTATTATTGCATCGTTTTGCAACATTCGGTTTGATGATGCAGGCACTCGTGCTACCGAACAACCTTGATGAACGGAAATCTTAATACTACAAAGCAAGTGAATATTTATTTGTGATGAAAAACTTTTCCCTATTGTGGCATGACATGTGTAAATTACCACTAAAATGAAGCAAAATTATTTAAGTTTCCTAGATCCGAAATTTCAACGACCTTCTAGTAGTAGAAAGTTTACTTGTATAAAAAGAAACTGCGAAAATTCCACTTAAAATAATGCAAATAATGTTTTCTCCTCCAACCTCATTCATCTTGACAACGACTCATCGAACTTAATTAATAAATATGCACCGTTTTGCGTTTTTGTGTCATCCGAAAATGTATCTAACACAATGCCGTGAGCTCATCAATTGTTTACAAGTAATAAGACCTTGCACTCAATGAATTATGTATGTCCGCATAATTATAAATATATTTCTGTGTGTATGTACAAATTGTTTTAAAAAATAATTTTCGTTGCTATTTTTGTCACATCAATTCATTAAGATTATCATTGAATTGATCTATTAATCAGTGCCTTTATTTCCCGCTGATTTATATCTCGGTATGAGTCATTAACTTACTGGAATCTGAAATTCGATACAAACTACCGTAAATACTCATAAAAATTTGCTTTTTTTTGGTCTGTTCATCCACATTAATTAAGTTGTCCAACATAACATGTGAAAAAATGTGTATTTTATAAAAAATCGAATGGATTGTTGCTTTTATTACAATGTCATTGTCTCTATGTGATTGACAGTTGACACTGAGGTAAGCATAAATCGATTAGTTTTTTATTGAAGATTATAAAGAAAATTTGCATAAATACATACGTACATATAATACATATATATGTATATGAGTTGTATTTCTTTTTAAAATAGATGTAGTTTTTTGAAATAAAATTTTAGTAAAATCTTTATGTAGCTATTTATGTATGTATACATATATATGTATATGTAAAGAAAATCTCTTGAAAGAAAGCGTAAGAAAGGACAGTAGGAAAACGTTTATATTTTTCTTTGAAGCTTGAAGCGTATTCAATTGAAAAAATCAGAACGGCATGTATGGACATTAGGGTGGTCCAAAAATAAATGTCAAAAATTAAAGTCGGAATTTGAATGCCCTTATTTTTATTTTGAAATCAAAAATACTTAGAGGTCGCTCAAACCGCTCAAAGTTTCCCATATATTTTATAAAGGGAAAAAACCACTTTTCGTAAAAATGGTACAAAATTCTTGAAAATTAAATTTTTTCGAACCCTATTTCTCTTTAGGAGATTCAAAATAATAATACTCAATTATTTAGTGAACCATTTTTTCATCTCAACTATATTTCATAGGTCCCCCAAAACCCCCAGAAAATGCAAGAAAACACAATGGGAGGATAAATGAAAAATATTTAGTATTAAACCATTTTTAAATAAACAATTTGATGTTGGCACTACAAGTCTCCTGAAGAGGACCACAGTTTTCCGATCGAAAAATTTTTATTTTCAAGAATTCTATACCATTTCTATGAAAAGTTATTTTTCCTCCATATAAAATTCGGGGAAAACTTTGAGAGCTTTGAGCGACCTCTAAAATATTTTTTGATTTCAAAATAAAAATTAGGGGTATCTGTTTTCGATATAGAAAAATCCTTGGGTGTGAGAGCATTAAAATTCCGACTTTACATATTTTGGACCACCTCAATGTACATACATATGTATATTTTTCGATTTCCTCAGGCTGGCTTGTTGTTAAAGGATATACATTATTTTAAAAAATTTTGTTTAAACATTTTTAAAAATTAGCTTCTTTGATGAACATTTTTTTTAAACTCAATTCATGATTTTGTGTTTTTACAAGTTAATTGAAAAGACATTTAATCAAAAATCATATCAAGCAAAAGCTTACCGCGCGTTCTTTTGAAATTAGGGCTGTGCGATTATTCGATTACTAGAGCAAGCTGGTTAATCAATTATTCGGTTAATCAATTACTCGAGTAATCAAGATTTTGATTACTCAAAACGATGATTAATCGAGTTACTTGAAATATGATTACTAAAAAAAANTTATACATATGTAAAGAGTTGAAATGTTGATTACTCATTTTACTCGAAATGTTGATTAATCATAAAGCAAATTACTCAAATATTTTTGTTTTTGGTTAATCAAAAATCTTGATTACTCGAGTAACTGAACTTTTGAGTAATCATAATTTCCAATTAATCGAATAATTGAGTTATTTACTTCGTGATTAACTAAAATTTTGAGTAATCAATTAATCGCACAGTCCTATTTGAAATACATATTTATCAAACACATTTTTTTGATTTTAACATAAAATATCTAGCTGCCTAATAAATTCGTAGAACGGCGCAAACCAAGAAAAAGTGTGGGTTGCCGATATCTACTAAAGCAGCCATGGAGCGCAACCAAAATGTAAGAAATTTGGTGGCAGATTTCAGCGGGCCCAAAACAAGACACTACGATACACTTCACGTCGCTGCAGCAGTTCTAGAGAAAAAATGGCAACCTCAGGGCCACGCTAGGATCGGTCGCAACATGATCTGTGCGAAATAAAATTCTGGCATACGAAAAAAAACCCAAAATTTTTTTCCGAATATTTAGCGATTTCAGCAATGTTTCAAGACTACTATGAACATGGCCCAGGTATTTACAACATGCCAAATGTTGGAAAGACTAAAGAGAAAAAGACCTACATACAACATTTGTTTGTGTATCTTAAACCCGCTTTCGACAGCACAAAAATAAGTTGTCTTAATGCCGCGATGTCTGTATCTGGTATCGTTGCGAATCTAATACGGCTGTGTAAAAGGATGCTTTGAACACCATTAGCTCGTGTCAGAAAGAGGAAAGGGAAAGACCTTTCGAGCCGTTACAGTCAAAAAATATTTCAGATAACGCTATAAGTCTCTCATTATGATATATGGCGCAGAACCGTGGACAACGGTATCATATGATGAGTGATGCGAAAAAAGATTCTACGGAATATATATACCGCTTTCTTTACGCATTTGTGATGGAGACGATGAAACTATGAGCTTGAAAACTTAATTTAGATATTTAAGCGAATCAAAAGAGCGGCTGCCATTTTGTAGGAATGGTTGCGAATGCTCCCGCACTGAAAGCAACCGTTGCTGTATGTAGCAGAGGAAGAAGTTAGAAAGATCAGATGGATCAGATGGATGGATGACTTAAGTTGGCTTGGAAGATCAACGGCTGTTAAGCTGTTACAGCGCCAAGCCAGAAGAGAGGAAGAATATATTTTAGTAAATACTATACGGAGAAATGCAATTGAGCGAAATGCATTATGTGGCTCTTATTTTTCTTGACTTTTGGAATATCTCAAACTCAATAAATATCGTATCGTAATCTATGTTAATTTAAAGGTAAGTATAAAAGTGTATTTTAAGCGATATCTTTAGTTCACACAATTTTCATAAAATTTTTCAATAATCGTTATCCTACTGTAGTATGCACACAAGTTAAATAATAACTGAACCGATTACTCAATAATCCGATTAAATGCTTTTGTTAAAGTGCACGTATGTATGTACATAAGTACATATGTGTATGTAAGTAAAAATTATTTAAAGTACTTAAAAATAAGCAAATCGATTTTATTTGCATTCCTACAACTAATTAAATACTTATGTATGTATGTATGTAACACAATCTGCATCATTACTTTTCTAAATGCAAACGAGTACGCGCTTTAAACAAATGTGTCTATGTTTGTAAATATCTAAGCTTTAGTGCGTATTTTTCCCCTTGATGCTGCGTTATTATATATTAAAACTTTAAATTAATCTCTGATGTGCACTTAGTAAGCACATGACCATTTAAACGCACAAATTAAGAAATTCATATTCGGCTAATGTAATTTTATGTTGATAAGCGTAGATATATGTATGGGGCATTCCATACAAAAACGGACGGGGTTCACAATTCATGTGTTTGATCTGTTTCAAATTGTTAGGGTTGATGCAAACAATTAAAAAATAAATAAGTATGAAACTTGAGTTTTTGTAAATATGCCATTTCAAAAAGAAAAAAAAATCACAATGGTAGCTCTGGGGTGCACTCTACCATAATTATGGTTTGAGTTACGAACTTTTTTTACACCGAAGTTGAGTACAATGAATAAATTACAAATTTACAAATTTTTTTATATTTTTATTTTTAGAAATTTTTAAGTATGCACTGAATTTTAATATTTTGCAATCGCTTAAAACTTGCACTTATTATACCACAATTTAATGGACTACNTGCACTGAATTTTAATATTTTGCAATCGCTTAAAACTTGCACTTATTATACCACAATTTAATTGACTACAAGACTGCATACTAAAAAAAATTCTAACATAAATTTTAAGGATTTATAAATTTATAATGTACTCATTTTACGTAACTTCGGTGTAAAAAAATGCATAACTCAGATTATTGTAGAGTGCACCCCATAATAATATACTCAAATATTTCAGAGCCACTACTGGGATTTTTTTATATTTTTTTTATCAAAAAATTTTAATGTGAAAAATTTAAAAAAAAAAATTGTAAAATATTTATATAAATAGAGAATTTTGATATGTGTACGTGAGATTTTTTTTTCAAATTTTTTCCTTGCCCCGTTCTCGAGATATTCGGAAAAATATTAAATCGTTTGGTTTTTGTTTTTGTAAAGTTTTTAAAAATGTATTAATCAAGCTCAAATTTCATATTTATTTATTATTTATTTAGGTTTATGCATCAACCCTATAAATGTGCAACAAATCAAACACATGAAGTGTGAACCCCGTCCGTTTTGGTATGGAACGCCCCATATACACATGTAGGTATGTATGTATGTATATATATTCCAATTTTCCACTTGCTATATATACCTCTGTAGGTGTATGAATACATGGAAATATACATTTTATAATATTGCTTATTTATGAGGTAATCCAGCTTTCTCATTAAAGCCAGTCTCCCGAGGCAAATAAGCGTCAGTTTGTGTGCATACTGTATATGTTTCGCTTACTCTTAATATTAAGTCCTCGTATGTACATACAAATGTAGGTAGTGTTGCGTATATGTATATGAATTTATGCACATAAGTACGAGTAGCGAAGATACAGACATATTAATTTATATGCATTTATAAGCCATAAATATTGCACAGATTTTACTTTAGACAAAAGTCTTTGAAGTGTAGAAAATTATGGAAAACGATTTCAGCAAACCTTCATACCTGCATACCTAATTGAATTAAAATCTACAAGTTCTCATGCTTCGCTGCCAGAAAGTACTGGTAGGTTATGCTTTTAGTTTACTAAACTCTCTATGTATTGAAAATAATGAAAACACTGAGCACCGTTTATGTGCAAATTTCTTAAAAGACAAGCTGACACACTGCTCGCTCGCTAACGTTATCAAAAAGAAAACAACGGATCTTACTTGTTTTCCGAACCTCCATTTGAGAAGACGTCATAGTGCCACCAATTTTTATCGCCTCATCCAAATACATACATATATAGGGTAACCTGAAAATAGTTTTGTACATTTTAATTTATATTAAGAAAATAAACCAATCTGAGTTCTATTCTTTAATACAACCTTCGTGTGTTCATTTCTTTACCAATAAATACATCGGTGCAAACGTGAAACTGGGCTATTACCACCAATTTCCGTAAATTTTCCGGCATTTGCGTTGCACCATTTCCGTGTGCAATTTCCGTTGAATTTGCCAATTTACTCCCAACCAACCAACCGCCGCTAAAGAAGTTTTACTTCAAAAAAATCATTAAAAATCAACGCCATTTTCTAGTGTCTTGAAATTTGCACTTTAAATACCTAAAATTTTTCCAAAAATTCTGCATACGAAGTTCAAAATTTGTGGGTGTAATTGTTAAAGTTTGTTGATTTTTCTAAACTCTTGTAGGAAGTTTGAAATGTGTGATTGTTTTGTGTAAACAAATGGAAAATAGCCAAAACTAGTCAAAATGTTACTTAAATTTACCTGCTGACCACAAGTGTCATACATAGACAGAATCAGTTTGCAATATAATGAATAGATTCCCAAAGAGATCAAATTAAAAGGGAGAGATTTCTAGAATGGCATAACAACAATGGAAATATTAAGACTTGGTATTTAGATAGGATATGTTATTATTGAATTGCATCGATTTTCGGATGCGTTAGAAATGGCATAAAGTGCAGTAATTTGCGTACAAGTTGAAAATCTGAATGAAAATTACTAATTGTTAATCGTGAAGCCGCGTGTATGACCAATAATTCCAGGATTGAGAGCATATTCGTGTTATCATGGGGCATCCCTTTATTTTGCTCTACGCACAAAACAAAGACATTCACAAAAATAAAGGAATAAAAAAAAATTTGTTTACGAATTTTTATCCTCACAGTCCGAATCTGTAGTAAAACCCTGTGTGTCTAATCACAAAACATGGCTTCTGATCTGTTTAACCCACTCCCGGTGGAAACCGGTCGAAACCGGAAGTCGGTAATACCACCAAGATATAGAGAATCATCGATTTGTTATTTAATAATTTTGCGTAAAAAAAAAATCCAATTTAGAGGGGCTGGACGTGTAGTCAAAATGCTCAGAATGAAGTGAGAAGTCGACTAAGCCATGTTCGATATACTATCCAATAACTCGCGTAAAAATAGAAATATATCAACGGAATTCTCTTGGTTAACCAAGATATGTAGGTGATGGTA
>NW_016163720.1:9654-35109 GCF_001687245.7 Rhagoletis zephyria | reverse complement strand
TCGAATGTCTTCAAAGGTTGACTAATGTTCGAATTTTATCAACAATAGCTATTTTTCGAAATTCGAATACTCGAAATATTTAAGCCAATATGGTAAAAATACGAAATTTTACTGTAGCGGCCACAGAAGATGAAAAACACATCTGATTCAATGTTGGAAAGCTTTGTATATGTAAGAAAATAGCAGCTAGATGCTTAATAAGTTCTTTGCTTCCACGTCATCTTTCTTCTTCTGTAACCGCTGTAACCGCCTATGTGATTTTGGCCGAGTTCGACAAAGCACGCCAGCCGTTTCTCTTCTGTGCCAACTGATGCCACTTGGAAATGCCACGTGAAGCCAAGTCCTTCTCCACTTAGTCTTTCCATCGCAGTGCTTTTGCTGTGATACCAAATTCAGACATAGCGGCATAAAGACAACTTATATTCGTGCTTTATGGACTATGATGCATTTGCCAGGTCTAAATCCACACTGATAAGGTCTAATCAGTTCGCTTCAGTCTCTCACACAATACACTTCACAAGACCTTGTAACCTATGCTCAGAAGGCTTTCTTGTGGATTGGGCAGAGCACACTTAAATTCCATTCGTCGAGCATGCGTTCATCTGACCATGTACCTTATCAACTCCTGGCAGGCTGTCAGCTCCAACAGCTTTGTTGTTTTTCAGCCGCGTTATTGCTATTCGTACCTGGTCCTATTCAGGCGGTTGAACATCGACTCCGTCATCATCTACTGCGGGCTCGAGTTCTTCTCCTTCGTCACTACTTTCCATGTTTCTGCCATTCAATAGGGTGGNCGTAGCCAAATCACTTATCGAAAATATTTATCTTATTTTCCAAGGAATTTCAAGACGTTTTCCAGTGTGGGAATTCTAATAGCCTCCCTCCTTTGTAAATAGGCATAAACATTGGTTAAAAAATAGATTTGGCTTCAACTGCTCGGAGACATTCCTTTCAAGGTCATTTTAATAGAACAGATTGTTTGATGTAAATCCAAAAGTATAGGTATATGGTACCGAAGCAAGAGGTGTGCCACCAGCATACACGAAAAACACTAATGTGACGTCAGCGAAATGGTGGATGCTATCAAATCGACAAAGATAGGTTAGCGGTCCACGGAAGCCGGCACCTTTGTTTCGCTGCATCGTGGTCTGTTGTGGTTGCAGCTTTTCGACGTTAAGCTTTCCTCCAAATGTTGGTCGCACATGTTTTGCTGCACATAGATGGGTGAGTATCTTGGCTGCGACAAGATAATGGTCCAAGTCGATGTTTGGCCCCCGGAGTGTACGTGCGTCTAAAACAATAGAAGCATGCCTTCCGTCTATCACAACATACTCGATTTGGTTTCTCGTTTTTCGATCTGGAGACAACCACGTAGCTTGACGGATATTTTTATGCTCAGTCCGTTGTCGGACGTTTCGTCGTGTAGGCTGAATTTTCCGAAATTGGCACCAAAGATCCCTTCCTTTTCTACCCTGGCATTCAAGTCGCTAAGCACGATTCTGATATAACGGCGGGGGCAGCGCTCATATGTGCGCTGCAAGCGCTCATAGAAGAGATCCCTGGAAAAGAGGAGGACCCAAACCCAGCGAAGAATTACGCCTTCTCACTTTAGCTCGCTTTTCCAATTCTCGTGGACTTCTGCGCAAACTTTAACTATCACCAGTTTTCTTATTAGTTTAGATTGCACCTGGCGACATCGCCATCAGCTGTTTTTCTTACTAGCAAATTGTTGCAAGTTAAAAAATTTCCAGTACTTTGCAAGGTGTTTAGATAAATCAGCACCAAAACTTAATAATTTTTATAACTTTTGAAAATTATTTGCCACATAAACAGTGTTAAAACTTTCGAAGTTCCAAGGAACAAAGTTCATGTCCAAGGTCAATCTATATAATAAATCAACCGCAAGAAGGTTTAATAGACCTCTTTGCAGATTTTTCGTCTACATGGGTAGTTTCTTGGAATGGACATATATCTGCTAAAATTTCAAAAAAAAATATACATAATATATTTTAATAAAAAATGCAAGATATACTATACATATATATATACATATACATAAGGATGTATTTATTTATTTATTTTATGATTATTCAAGTACTATTCGAGCAATTCCGCTCATTTCGCTACTCCAAGCCTAACTCCATTACTCATTCGTTGATACGCAAGTCCTGTATATGCCGTGTCAAATGTACACAAGTGTCCAAGCAATCTTGCCGTGAGCCAAAACTTTGTCCCGGAACGGTGCGACAACCGCCTAATACATACATTTGGCAATCATTGGTGCGTGATCAAAGTAGAAACCTTCAATTTCGATGGTGCAAACACCTTCTGACCTTGGCGGTGGCTGTAGGCATATGTCTGTTTTGGGGAAAAAGCAAAATTAAAGAGGAGAGAACATTAAATTTGGCGGTAGTATTGAACTTGATAACGCAATGAAGACAGCTGTAAAACATCATACATACATATGTAGTGTACTTGTATGTATCAGTGTTATCAATTTAACAAAAAAATAATAAGAAGTAAAAAATAATCTAAAGGAAAATCACAAAATGTGAGATGAATAGAGCTAACCGTAAATTAGAGCTAATGACCGAAAAGTGCATAAAAAATACTTAACGCATTTTGTTCAGGATTTAGGAGACACAAATTCTCAATTTTTTTTTTTTTGAAGATGGTCTGGCTGGGGGAAGCAGCCCTTATTGCACAAAATGGCTGCCCATTTTTATAATTTTTTTTTCTATTTTTTGTATTTTTTTCGCCACGCCTTTGCTTTGTTTTTTTCTTAATTAACTGCTCACTATGTACGGATGTATGTATGTACTTATCGCCCACATCCGTCTTCACCACTCTACTTACTCGGTCGTCCACGCGGTCTAGCCGTCACTGTGGTAGTAATGAATCCAATAACAAATAGCAAAATGCAAAACAAAGCAAAGCTACGCAAATCCATTGCAACGATCAAAACAATACTTATTTAAATAACACCCGCCTCGACTCAACTCTTGTCGCAATCAACGACACAACACAACAGCGGCGCAACAAAGCTCCCGCTGGAAGTCAACACAAAATAACTGCAGCAGCATCAGTAGCAGCAGCGGCAGCGACATCGACCGCGACTGCGACAGCAGCGATAGCGCCACTATCATCACTACAATTCACTTGACAACGGCTGACCGACCAATGACGAGATGACAACAAACTAATTTTAATGACAAAAATATATAATGACAACAATAACGCATTATAATAATTATAACAGCTAGCGCGATAGTAATACTTACGAGGGTCAGCACTGATATTCTGGAATTATATAGAAGAAAAACTTATTGATGTGTAAACAACTTAGCACTTGGTATGGGTAATGCCCCATTTCGGGACCGCGTCAATGCTTGTTCGAGATAATTTCCCAGCTCACGATATTTTCGAACTTTTCGGGGCCTGTTCACGACTATTTTAAGACTATTTCGGGACTAGTTTGGCATCATTTCGAGACCGTTTCGGTCTCTCAGAACCCAACATGTAATAGGGAGAATATTTTTGAGCATATTTACATTCCTGACTGCAGTGATGACTCAGCTACAGCCAGAACATGTATGTAAATATGTCCGCGAATATTCTAATTTGTTTAAAAAATCGTTTTCCTTTTCAAAAGGACTTTTTAGTCATTGATAAAAATGAAATACAACACATCCTGGATACGCGATAGAGAGTAGATCCCTTGATTTTATTCTAAATTTTTCGGGTCGGTCAGTTCGGGATTTTCCCACATACTTTTGAGATACATACATATGTATGTACCTTGAGTTTTACATTATGAGATTATTTTGTAATTTTTTGTTGTTTTCGGGATATTTTGTATTTTATTTTTAGGTTGCGAGTTCGCAAATAATTTAGGTGTTATCAGGTCATTTGGGATTTTTGTCGGAAGCCTTCGAGGTTTTTCGGCACTTTTCGAAAGTTTGTGGGATCTTCCGGGAACTTTCATGTCTAAAAGTACATTGAAATCTTAACTTCGCTTTTTATTAATATCTAAAAACAGGGACCGTAACGGTTT
This sequence comes from Rhagoletis zephyria, assembly GCF_001687245.7. Classification (NCBI taxonomy): domain Eukaryota; kingdom Metazoa; phylum Arthropoda; class Insecta; order Diptera; family Tephritidae; genus Rhagoletis; species Rhagoletis zephyria. Next base: position 31,055 of record NW_016163720.1, on the reverse strand, counting down.
TGATGTTAATAATAAAAATCATAATTTCACCGTAAAATTAGATTTCTGTTTTCCAATCAAATTTAACAATTAGTTTATAATTTTTATTGTGTCGATCAAGAATAATCGTTATTTTTGGATTTGTATTTTTTCGTTCATATTATAACTTATATTTTCAGCTGTATTTTTTATGATTATAAAGGGTTTAAATCGGTCATAAATAACGGCTACGAATGTTCGAAAAAATAAAAGTTGCGTTCCCTACTCACAAGGAGTAGCAAGCTGTACTTTTAGGTTTTTCTCTCTTTCACTGAAAGCAATTTTGCTTTTTGACATTTTTACAGGTTTTATCCAGAAAAGTTCAAAATAACTATTATTTTTGATTGAAAAGAATCAGAAAATAATGATTTTGTATTGATCTTAAATTAAATAGGAAGCAGTAAAGGTTATTCTCTACTAAAGAAAAATAAAATACAAGGAAAACTTTGCCTTTTTTTGTCCTTTAAAAAGGAGCGGATACGTTATTTTCTGTTTTTTTATTATAAACAACATATTCGGTACGGTGTCTGATTAATTAGGACATTTCCCTTAATTTTTCCAATTTTAGGAAAATACTAAAATCTTTTTCTCTTCTTTTCTCCAAAATTTTATATCAAAAGTCCTTCGTGAGGAGTAAGAAATTACGAATATTTATTAAATACAGCTATTTTCACATATGTACATACATATTTTGCTTGCTTAAAAAAAATAAATTAGCGATTTAATAGAAGTAAAATGTATGTCCGATTTTGGAAAAGAATCACCACGACAGCTTTTTAACCTAAAAGGTTAAATATAAATTTAGATTGTGGCTTTGTTATCGCCTTAAAACATCTGTTGAAAAAGATGTGCCCGATTAAAGCAGCTCGTGCATATGAATATCCTTGCGTACAGCGTTGTTGAAACCCTCCTTGTAGCGATACCAGATGGGGCTTTTAACAATAGCATCCGTTTTACCTGAAAAATTAAAAAAAAACATAGAAATTTTCAAAAGATACATTATTTTATTATTATTAGTGTGCATCACTATTAATACAAAAAAAATTGGCAATGTTTTCAAATGGAATTACATATAAAATTTATTTTATTTTCAGACTTTCGCCAAAGTATTTCGGAACAATATTAAAATTTACGTGAGCTGGGCATATTTGAAAAATATTTTTTCTAAAAAATCGCCTAAGATCATAGAGGAGTTTATGCTTAAAAGCTCTGCATAAAAATGTTAAAAAATTTGAATGTATTTTCAAATCGGTATGTTTCCAAAATATTTTGGCAGAAGTCTTAAAATATAATAAATATATTATACCGCAAGATTTTTTTTTGTGACGCACCCTTATGCACATACATATGTATATATAAAAGAATTCAAAGCAATCAGTAAAAGAATAAACAACAAAATTTTAACTCACAATCATCTCGATGTCCACCAGCCGTTCTATGCTGTATGCGTCCAAAGAAGTCCTTTGAAATGACCTGTAAATGAAGGAATAAATCAAATTACTTATGTAGATCAAAACTTCAGTTGGTAACTGTGTTTGATTGTACTAGGATATTTATCTCATTTAGTGTGAAAATTGTAAATCCTTTCCCAATATCAGTTANGTGGCATGCAACTTGGCAACAACATAACAGGGCGACAATAAATATTTGTTTACTCGACTGCAGACGGTATTCTTAAAGCCGCATCATTTGTATGCAATCCCCTTATGGATATTTGCACGAAGCAATGGTAATTTCCTTAGAAAAGCCATGGAGGATGATGTGACCAGTGAAAGATTTCATTTCGAATTGTGCAAAGTTAGGGATTGTGCTGTTTGTTAGGGATGATGGTAAATAAATGCATTTCATCTTTTTTGAAAGCCAAATTAAATTAAGTTATACACAAGTTACAAATATGAAATATTAAATAGTTTGTTAAAAACTCTTTAATTTGTACATTTCGAATAATTTTGAGTTATCCGAAGAGGGTTGCCATCGGTTTAAAGAGTTACATTCAAATAAATTGTTGATAAGTTAAATGAACTATTAAACGATAAGTATCAATCGAAATGGTTTTGAAAAGGCTTCAGTTCTATACAATATTTAGGAGGGTTGCCATATATTTCACCAAAATCCTATTTAACTCATCAGTTAATTGAAATATGAATCACAATGTCAGACAACAGAGATTTACGGGGAACTCTGGCAACTGTCTTTCATCTTTGTCAACAATTTTTTAAGCTCTTTTCTCTATTTCGAAAGACTATTTAAAAAAATCCGCTAACGAGAGGTCTATGCGTTATTCTATTTTTCCTTTGGCTATAGTTTTTTTATAAAAATTTAAATGAATATTAAAAAATATATTTGTCTTATGAAAACGATAAAAACTAAAAACTCAAAGCATATTGACTTAGAAAGGGAAAAAATTTAACTAAAAAATTTATAAAATAAATTTATAAAAATCATATCAAATAAAAAAATTAACCAAGTTAAAAAAAATTTTAACATAAAAACTAAAGATTAAAAGAAAACTTAATTAAAAAACAAAAATAAACTAAAAAAGCCAAAGTAAAAGAAGTTTTTAAAAAATGAATTAATACAAAAAATATATTTTTCTTTTTAAAACAATTAGGTCTAAACATACAAAAAGAGACTAAAAATTCAAAAACAATAAATGAATTCCTAAAATTTTAATGAAATTAAAGAAATATTATTTTTTTAACAATAAAAACTAAAAATTTAAAGAAACATAAATTAAATAAAAATATACAAAGTTTCTGATAAAGTTTATTATAAATCAAATAAAATAAAAAAATTTCTTTTTTTCTTTTTAAAATAACATCTAAAAATTTAAAGAAAATTTAATTTAAAAAATTTTAACAGAAAAAAGCATAATTCCTTTTTGTTATTATTATTATGTTATTGAGCTTTATACCACGTTTTGTTTGCTGGGAAAAATGGAAAAGCAACAAGCCCGAGGATTCGAACCTCGTATCTCTCGAATGGCACGTCAGTGCCTTGGCTTTGCTTACTCGCAGACTGCGACTGGCGGAGTAGCGCGAGCAAATGACGTACATACTACATCTCCCTTTGGAACTTGCTCAAGTAGTTCCTGTCAAATAAGCTTTTTACTATGAAAGTTGGGAAGGGAGCTTTTTTGTAAGACTCTCGTGCAAGAATAAACAAATTTTTTAAACTACGATTATCTTAGAACTATCTTAATCAGAATTACTGTGTTAAACAGGTTTTCATTTGAAAATAATTTTGAAATGAGTTGCCGACTGTTTCGAATGCCCCAAAAGTGATCATGATATCCCAAGATTTCATATCATAGTATGTAGACTTTTGCTGTCCATTAAACACAATCAAGCCTACAGATTAGATGCGCCCAACGTTTTTTAATATCAACTCTCATAAATTGTTTATAACGATTATTGCTCAAATTTTCAAATCAAAACTTATCAAGTCTAATTATGTACTGCATATGAGTCTAGGAAAAAATATTTACACTTTTTAGTCTATGTTTATAATTATAAAAATTTATATTTATAAAAATATTTATATTTATAAAAATGTGGTATGTATATTAAAAAGTCTTTTTTTTTTTAATATTGAAACATACTTCTTGTACTTTCATTGCTTCAATCTTTTGCTCTAAGTACATCAAATTCGGCTAACAAACTCTCCATTAAAGTTGTAAGATATTTTGGAAATTTTTGCAATATCGTTACATAAATTTCTTAGTAATCGAAGAAAGAAAGAATCCTTCATCTAAAAATTCATATATTGCATACAAAATGCTTTTCAACGTCACCACTTCTCAGTCAAGTTATGTATTTGGCATGCAAATGGTAAGCAGCATTTTGCTTAATGAACAACTTTTCATCGTTTGTTCATAGAGCAAATGTAAATTTATGGTATAGAGCATATAAAAGAGATAGTTTAAGATATTGACTAGCATTAGGTAAGCACGATAACATACAGTCAGTGCCAAATGTAAGTGTACACCTTGTTCTAATACAATATTCAAACTTATTTTAATGATAAAATTTGTTCATTCATTATTTATGAAAATATAGATTATTCTATAACATACACCATATAAATCAAAGTTAAGTATAACGCGTGATCAAAATCTATTTGTATATGGAAGAAAACGCGCAACACCCTCCAACAAAAAAATTCTAAAAAATCAACGGCAATTTTTAGCGACTTGAAACTGGCACTTTGTTTTATCAAAATTGAATGGGCTACAAAACTGCATACTCGAAAAATTTCTAGAAATTCTGAATACAAATTGTTAAATTTTGTTGAAAATTGTTAGAATTTTTGTGAACTTTGTATAAAGTGTGAAGCTTTGATTTATATGGTTGTTGTTATAGAATAATCTATATTTTCATAAATAATTAATGAAACAAGTTTTTCTTGAAAATATGGTGTACACTTTCAGTTGGCACTGACTGTACATATCTATGACAAAATGCGGGCTAGAGTCCATACCTCACTGTTGACTACATATCTACTCTTCTCACTTATGTATACTTACATCTCTCTTGGCATTTGCATTTTTATTATCGACTTGCTTGGCCTTTAGACGTTGCAAATGATTTGGCAGACGTTTTTCAGCATCTTTATTAGCACCAGCACCATTAGTGGTAGTTGACTTACTACTCGTTTCAGCGCCCAAACGTGGCGTTGAACGACGTATGCGTTCTAGCTCCACTTCACGCGCAACCAGCTGCCGACTAAAGTAGTTCAATGTAACACCAATATAGCCTGTGAAAGAGAAAAACCAATATTAAGATGGCGATAAAGGAAATTACAGTGAAATGCACTTTTGAGAAGAAGAAAGAATACCTATACATATAGCAAATACATGCGAAAATGAAATCTGTTTACTTATTATTTGAGGGAATTTAACTTTTAGTCAATGAGGATTTTCAATGCAAATTTAATCTACGGTCGCTGAAAAAAAAAATTGGCACAGAGAAATTTTTACATGAGCCAAAATTTTTTTTTTTTAATTTTTAATTTTTTTTTGTTGTTGAAGGAGAAAATGAAATGAATGCTTGAAACTTGCACAGTATTAAAAGTGAATTGGCTACCAAACTTCCCAAATTTTTCTAAAAATTCTGATTAAAAAGTTTGAAATTTTGATGACCGTTTTTTTTTTTTGATCTGGCAATTTTTCTTCAATTCTTTTTGAAACTTTGAGTTACATGGTTTTCATTGTTGTATAAACTATATATATTAAAAAAATAAAATAAATAAAGGAAAAATAATAGGTCAAAACTTGTAAAAAAAAGTAGTGTCACTAATTATGTAGCTACCGCTGTACATAAATTTGACTTAGTCCTTTTTAAGAACCTAATACCTACCCGGAAATTGTGCCAAAGCATCCAGATCGGGTTCCATTTGAAAGACGTATGAACCTTCAGCCGCCTTCACTTGCGTATATGTCAATCCAAGATCGGCCATAACTGTAACGGCATGATAGAGATCATCACGTTCTCTGAAACATTCAAAAAAACAGAGCGAAATAATAATAACTTTGAATGGACAATGAATATTAGAAAATTTAGTTGAATGCTTGTCGATTGCTTTTCTAATTGAGTGGAGAATATAGAAACATAAAAGTAATTATTTTTCTTTAGAAATTACTTGGGCGGTTGGCAATTATCAGTGATCTTTCTATATCTAAACTACGGAAAATTAAACAAGGGGTGCTACATCCGCGCTTCTTTTAAATTTTTTTCTACCAAAACTGCCTTAACCAAACAGCTGCCACTTCCTCGTTGCATTGAGCTTTACGTTCTCCTCTACACATTAAACAGCTACCCTATTCACAACATGGATGAAGTCAGTAAACCTTCCGACGGTTAATCAACCAAAAATATTGGAAGTAACCTGATTGCTTTTTTTTCACCCTTCCACGCGGCTCCTTGTGTAAACGTCAGAAGCCACCTTATGGCTTTCAAAGACAATGGTCAGCCATACGAACGTCATCCGCTGAGCCAGACGGACCATGGAGCTAATAAACAATTTCGTCACAACACATCGTCTAAGCCTTGACGAAACCCAAACGGAAACGTTTATAACCTGTGGTTACAGCGCCCAGAATGTGCTTTCTCTAGCGAGCGCTTCGCATTCTAGTAGGAAATGCGTCAAGTTTCGTCCACAACATCGCAGCGACGACAGTAGGCATTTGAGCTACTGCCAAGGGTGCCTAGGTGGGTCCCCGCCGTTATTATTACCTTAAACTTTTCTATTGAAGAGTGATTAGCTTTCTAAAATTCTTGGCGTTTAACTCCCTATACGCGTTTTTTGGCCACCGTATACAGTGCGAGCGCTCTCGATGAGCTCTTCTAAGCAGCCGCTCCTATGCGCCGTAGGAATTCTCTTTGATAGTATCTGGTCTTAAAGCAAGGAAGGATGCCGGTCATGTTGAGTGGGTGGCAGTCTGTTAGCCTCCTGCTATAAAGAATGCACTAGTTAAACCTTGTGTCTTCATTTTTATATTTCCCTCCCGAAATCTACTTGAAATCACTCTGACATTACTTGTTCTCCCTCTCTGGTACTCTCTGGGCGCTGGTAAGCGATCAGCTCATTGTGTTGAACACAGTCCTTTCGGACCCTTCCCCCATATTTTACTATTGGTCTAAGAAGGTGTATGTTTATGATTTTTCAGCACACTTCTGCCATTAGGACTCGTGTGGCTTTTCTGACAGCATACTACGTAATTCCCTTATAAAATTTTGGGCTCAAAGATGACCCAGAGATATTTCACTTCGGAGCTAAATTCTTTAACGATTACGATTGCGTTGATATTTAGGCTCACCGCACCGCACCATCTAGACATAGACAGGATAAATGCTCTTTGAACATTGTCACAGACGGTATTTAAAATTTTTTTATTATTAATTATCCCCAGAAGGAACAGTGCCCTCCTAAAGGCAACCTCTCGCGATTTTAGCGCACTGCTGTTTCGACCAATCTAGTTCACAACTTTACTCCAATTCCTTTGCGTAGCAGGATAGGGGCAGCTACATCTCTTATTCCTAAGTCTCGATCAACAGCTTCATTTGAGGGGTTGTCAAAGACTTATTCAATGTGAAAAAATGCAGATAGTGCGAAATCACCTACCTTGAACGCACGCGCGATACTTCATATAAGCACTCAAACCAAGAAATCTAACCCCTCTTCATCTAACCCCCAAGGTCGAATCTCTTCCAAACCGCGCTCCCTGGTCCTAGCGTTACTTGAGCTTTCACATTCAATCGGCAATCATTGCTTTACAGCGAGTTTTTGTGGATGTAACGGTGTCTTGTAAATCTCTTCTGGATAGTCTTTAAGCAGGGACCGTAGCAGTTACAACTTTTATTAAAAAAATCGCTCCTTAACAATTAGTTTTTGACTTTTATTTAATTACTCCTTAAATAACCATTTTTTCTGGCTTTTAATTGGACAATTTTTTTTGATTTTTATCTAAATAATCTGAAAACAAGTAAGAAAGTCTAAGTTCGGGCGGAGCCGAACATTAAATTCCCGGCGCAAGTATTTAATATATGACTTTCACCTTTCCGAACTACCGCTACGTGGTAAGCCGGGGCGTATCAATTTTGAGTAAATTAGAGTCCTTAAATTTCGAACTTTTGAAGTTTCAAGCAGTTCTGAAATTTACCGTTATATGAAAAGCGGCCTCAATTTTAGTCCGATTTCAATCATTTTCAACATTTTTCTTTTACGTGGCAGGCACAATAACCATACCGAGTTTGGTATAAAATGGTAGAACGGTTACCGAGATACATATAAGTGATCATAAGTGGGCGGTGCCAAGCCCATTTTCCAAAATTTTATCATAAACGTATTTCTTGGTTAGGCTTTAATATTTACTGATTTATCGAAGATTTTGTATTTCTCTAAATTACCGTTATATGGGATGTGGGCGTGGTTATTGTCCGATTTTAAAAAGTTTCGGCGATTTTTTATGCTGTACCAGGGCCAACAACTGTGCCAAGTTTGGAAGAAATTGGTGCAGCGGTTNCGCCAACAACTGTGCCAAGATATACACATAAGTGGGCGTGGCTACGCCCATTTTCCAAAAATTTACAATATTCTTATTTTTCGTCTAAAAATTGTTTTAAATATTAATTTTGAAGTTACTAAAATATCGCAGTTTTCGTATTTCCGAAAATTACCGTTATATGGGATGTGGGCGTGGTTATTGTCCGATTTCGCCCATTTTCAATACCAACCTACCTTGGATAAATGGAGACCTAAATACCTATTTCGTTGAGATATCTCAATTTTTGCTCAAGTTATCGTGTACACGGACGGACGGACAGACAGACATGGCTTAATCGACTTCTCTATTCATTCTGAGCATTTATGTATACATTTGTCTATATCTATCCCGATTCGTTTTGGCTGTTACAAACAACCGTTATGTGAACAAAATTAATATACCCTTGTGCACAAGTGCGCTCGGGTATAATAAGTTATTTTGGATTTTAAAATTATACGCCTTACATAACAGTTATCGAATTATAAATAAAAGTCATAAATAAAAATCAGTCACTGACCTTTATTTTTTAAATCATACTTATAAAACTCATTTGTATAAGTCGTAGTAAACTTTTGTTTTCCAACACATTCTTAACTGCAAAAAATGTTAATGAATTTTATACGAATGATTTAAAAAATAAAAGTCGGTGACTGATTTACATATATCGATGACTTTTAAAAGTAAAAGTCACTGTCTGATTTTTATTGATGATGTTGTTCTGGCGTTAATCCATTCGTGATGAAATAAAAAACTAAACTGGGCAAAACTGATAATAGCGTTGCCAGATCTAAAAATTTTCAACTCAAAANCTCATTTGTATAAGTCGTAGTAAACTTTTGTTTTCCAACACATTCTTAACTGCAAAAAATGTTAATGAATTTTATACGAATGATTTAAAAAATAAAAGTCGGTGACTGATTTACATATATCGATGACTTTTAAAAGTAAAAGTCACTGTCTGATTTTTATTGATGATGTTGTTCTGGCGTTAATCCATTCGTGATGAAATAAAAAACTAAACTGGGCAAAACTGATAATAGCGTTGCCAGATCTAAAAATTTTCAACTCAAAACTTGCACTTCATTATACTAGAATTTAATGGGCTATAAAAAAAAATTGAAAACCTGAATAAAAAGTTGTTAATTTAGATGAAACTTTGAAATTTAAAAAATTAGCATCTAAAAGCTTTTTTAGTCAACTTTTGACAACAAATTTGAATTCTTAGGTTGAAAATCTACCAGAAAAGTCCATAAATTCAAAAACCAAAATTTTTGGTGGTTCTACTAGTACTTCAAATAACCACTTAAGCCCCTACTCACCTTTGAGACAGCAATTGTACGGCCACCGAACGAAATTTGGCGATAAAATGCGCTTGAGTAATGGTACAGTGTCCACTAGAATGACATGACCCTGCCCCAGACCATGCATACCCGTAGAAATACCCTTACGAAAAGCTTGAAAAATGTTGCTTTGGGTGATGCTCTTCTGTCTGAACTGTAAATAAGAAGCAATGCAAGAAAAAATGTGAATATGAAAAATACATAAAAGAATAAGTAAGAGGAGGAGAAAGCAAAAAGAAGAAGAAAGAGCATAAACGATATAAAAGAGAAAAATTAATAGCACCCACAAAGTGCAATTTAAAATAGGTTTAAAAAATAGTGCAACATGTATGTATGTATGTATGTAGGTATGTATGGCACCATTGCGGTGGCGCAACGAGCGCAATTTTGTTAATTGCCAAATACATTTTTTATTTGCTTATGAGAGGCATAATGTACGTCGACGATAACGACGAAGGCGGGGGCAATGCAAAGCAATTGCCTATAAATGCCTCCTAGGTGAGCAGTTAATTATGAGAAAGCTTTGGTGGAGCCGTATGGGCGCTGTTTTAGACCGTCCAGCATTTGAATGCATACTCGCATACAGCATAACTTGTACTAAGTATGTTTACACTGACTGCATGAATATGAAATTAACTCATAAGCTTCAAACACTTAGCATTTCATAAAGCGCCACGGTCCAATGCACAGTTAAGTAGGCAAACAAACGTTCAGCGGGGGTAAAACTCGTACATACCTATAAAGAAAGGTGGGTAGATAAAAGGTTAAATGCTTGATGTTGCACTTATTCATTACATTTTCGCAAATTCTTTTCCAACATTCTTTGTATGCAGCATTCCTTTGAGTTGCAAAAAAGATAAATATGTATGTATGTGGATCATTTCGCCTTCAGGCTACATATGTCCATTCAGCCGCAGCAGTTACTCACTGAAAACCGTCATTAATCTCGTGATTGCATTTAGAGTGTATAATAAAAATTACATATTTCCTGATTGCATGATTATTATGACTGCTGCTATGAAAGACGTTCGTTCTACCCAAGAGCGAGCAGCAGGGGAAAGAAGTTAGCGATTGTCAATGGAATATTGCAGTATTACTTAGTATGAGTATCTATGTATGTATGTAAAAGCGTTAGATGACCTGCTTGAATATGGCAATATTTGATAAAGCTCAGTAAAGCGTAATGAAGTTTGCATAATTCATAGCACTCTGAAGGTCTGGTGTGACTAAGAGATTGTTACTTAGGCATTTTAATGGCTGGCAGATCGAGTATAGGTGTATATTTGCTTTTAATCAATTTGTAATTGAGTCAGCGAGTTGAGAACTGTTGTTGAATGTTAACAAAAGAGAGATAAAGATCTTCTGGACAACTAGGAGTTAAACTGGAATGCTCGGACTACAGAAGGTCAGCGTAGTACATCACGTCGACAGAGCAAGGCATCAGCCTTTCCCATGACAGTCGGGTCTACGTTACCGGAACGACCCAGATCTATATCAGGTCAACTTCTGACACTCCAGCTCATTCCCTACAAACGATTTTGGGAATATTTTTGCTGACAGCAACCAAGCAGCAGCAAAAAACCTGCCAACATACCATCGCTTTACTTCTACGTCAAGGGCTAAGCCCTCCCTCGAGGGAAACTCTCATAAGCACTCAACTCGGGGATGCTTAGTTTAGGTTAGGAGGGCGTGTATGGTATATTCCACACTTTCACTCGCAGACAAAATTGTCCATTGAGAGTGTCCTCTACAAGCGAGTATCAAAAGAAGATACGTACCCATAACCGAGAGAGTAGCTAGGTACCTTCTAAGAATAATAGAATAAAAAACTGCACATTCCTCATGGGGATGACGTCATGAAGCAACGAGTAAGGGAGATGTAGGAGAGAAACAATAGCGTCGATTGGCATTTCTAAACAAATCGTAGTTGTGTTCATCTAGGCGAGAACAAACTTAGCGCGGACATTTCCATGATGCTGATTCTGTCAAATTCGCTAAAAACAAAGTAGAGGTACTGCTGAATACGCCACCTATGTCTCTCTAGATCGTGAGTACTTCAATTCATAATTTTTATTGAACAAATTACTATCCCTAATGATGCCGAGGTGATCCAACAGTCCCTCCTCCGCTATCTAGCCCAAACGGTTGAAGAAGCATGAATCCAAGTGCTTAAGGCGCTTCGACTATTGACTCCTCCCCATTCTCGGCACGGCAACTTCTGCAGAGGGTACTTGTTAGTATTCGCCTTCGTTGAAGTATTAGTGTTTTAGCCCAGTGTCCTGTGATAACACCGGTAAGGACTCTTACTACTGAGTTTCAGTGTGTCTGTCGTATTTTTCCTACTAAACCGCGGCCATAATAATATTGTGATCTGAAAGTCTTTCCGTTTGTTCCACAAGTCATTAATATTAATTAAATTTTCCCAACGTACGGCGGTCGTACGTAATTATCCGCTTCTTCTATTGGCATCTCTGTGTCGTATCGTATCTGGCCATCGGGAGGCCCAGTAACGCCAGCGGTGCGACATTTCCACACGATTCCCAATTTCACCATTTTAGACCGCACAGTCTTCAGTTCCGATTGACTATTGACAAAGATAGTGGCTTTATCTTCTGGAACTATACTACTAAGTAAAATACTAGCCGGCCTTTCTATAGCGTAGATCTCTGCTTGGAAGATACTGTAATCGTTCGGTAGATGAAAGGACCGATTGATCTGCGTGTATTTCGAATAGAGACTGGCTCTGGTTCCGTGTTGCATCTTTGAACCAACTGTGGGGATGGATATACCTTTTTCTGCTACTGGCAGTTCTGCATTCCTTTATTCTCTGGTCGCGAACCTAATAGGTACATGAATATTGAAGTCCCAAACAGAAGTAATGTAATCAGTGCTGGCTTGTATGTCAGCTTTAGTTCCATTGAGCCGGCCCCTTTCTTTTCATTCAGTATTTAGCTGCATGCCCAAAATTAGTTTTGTCTTCCTTGTAATGGCCTCTCAGAGCCTGAGAGCACTCTTTGCAGCCGTACCATAGATGAAAATATGCAGCGGTTGCAAATGAAATACCATGTTAAGCCCTTGTTATTTTTGTTGTAGCGGCTACAACAACCCCGCGCAGATCGGTTAGTCCCTCAGTCGTTGTCGTCAAGCTCCACTAACGGCAGCCCTGGGAAGCGTGCAGCTTCGACGCGGTCTGCCCATATTNCCTGGGAAGCGTGCAGCTTCGACGCGGTCTGCCCATATTGACAGGGGCGTTAGCGTGGTGGGGTTTAGAGGGCATGCGAAGAGATGCTGTGAGTCATGGGGCGACTCTCCGCATACCGGGCATTCATTTGGGATATCTTCGCTTAGTCTGCTCAGGTATGAGTTCAGCCTGATGCAGTAACCAGAGCGCAGTTGGGCTATTGTGGTCCGAGTCTCCCGAGGCAGATGAAGTTCTGTCTCGTCCACGTGTTTTGTTGTGCCCAGAACGGCATTCACAGGTCGGGAGTCTACATAACTGGAGACTGCCTCTCTGTGAATGCCGTTCAAGACCTGTCGATAGGCTGTCGGGTCCAAAGGTTGTTTGATGAACCTCTGGACTTCGTCCGTCAGTTCGTATAGATGGCTCCTGACGTGCCTGGGCGAAGGCTCTTCTGCAAGGAGTTGCCTGTTTGGGTTGCCACATCTGTGGCTCCCAACCACGAACTACCTGCAAAGCATTATGTTATGCTCCATAACTGGGAGCATGTGGGCCTCCTCGTGCAGGTGGTGTTGCGGCGACATCAGAAGGCATCCTGTCGCTGTCCTAAGTGCCGTGTGCTGGCAAGTCTGCAGCTCCATCCATTGCGTCCTACTAGTCCCCGGTGACCACACTGGCGCAGCGTAGTTCAGAACCAGCCGCCCAATTGCCTTGTACGTTGCCAGCAACGTTTCTTTGCCTTTGCCCCAGGTGCTGCCGGCTAGCGGTTTGAGGACCTTGTTGCGGCTTTGTACTTTGTTGACAATTGCGGTTGTATGCGCCGAGAAGGAGAGCAGACTATCGAATGTTACTCCGAGTGTTTTCGGGTTGTTCGACGCCGGAATTGGTATATCATCGACGTAAAAGTTATCGACGAGTGGCGACCACTCAGACAAGTTGAGGACCTCCGTTAAGTAAGCTACTCCCGTAGGGCCCAAATTTTTCAGCATCAGCAGCATATTCCGTCGGGTCCAATGGCTTTTGAGGCTTTCGCCTTCCCGATGGCTACCCTTACCTCACCGCTGGTGAAAACAAGAGGGGCACTTGGTTTTGGCAGTTTGTGCAGCCTTCTGGTAACTCGACATATGGCTTTATCCACCGGAGGCTGCAGGATGAACTGCCGTTGAAATAGCTCGCGCATCGCTCCGGGTCCAACGAAACGTGTTCACCAAAGTCTGTTCCAACTCTGTCGTCACGCTTCGTCGGGTTGGACAATGACCAAAGTTTACTCTCACCAGAGGCGAAGTTGCAGGTCTTCAGATGCTCTTCCCATTTCTTCCGCTTATGTACGTTCACAAGTTGCCGAATCTCCGAGTTGAGATCCCTAATGCGGCGATTTCCGGGATCGGCGTGACGAAGGTTGTCGCGCTCATCAGGTAGGACAGCCGCTCCAGCAGGAAAATTCGCACGAGGGTCTGGGATGAAGCAGGCTGCAGCAGCAGTGCCAACCCTGCGGAATTTACGTTCACCTACGTGAACGTCGGTTGGTATGGGTAGTGCAGCGNATGTTATGCTCCATAACTGGGAGCATGTGGGCCTCCTCGTGCAGGTGGTGTTGCGGCGACATCAGAAGGCATCCTGTCGCTGTCCTAAGTGCCGTGTGCTGGCAAGTCTGCAGCTCCATCCATTGCGTCCTACTAGTCCCCGGTGACCACACTGGCGCAGCGTAGTTCAGAACCAGCCGCCCAATTGCCTTGTACGTTGCCAGCAACGTTTCTTTGCCTTTGCCCCAGGTGCTGCCGGCTAGCGGTTTGAGGACCTTGTTGCGGCTTTGTACTTTGTTGACAATTGCGGTTGTATGCGCCGAGAAGGAGAGCAGACTATCGAATGTTACTCCGAGTGTTTTCGGGTTGTTCGACGCCGGAATTGGTATATCATCGACGTAAAAGTTATCGACGAGTGGCGACCACTCAGACAAGTTGAGGACCTCCGTTAAGTAAGCTACTCCCGTAGGGCCCAAATTTTTCAGCATCAGCAGCATATTCCGTCGGGTCCAATGGCTTTTGAGGCTTTCGCCTTCCCGATGGCTACCCTTACCTCACCGCTGGTGAAAACAAGAGGGGCACTTGGTTTTGGCAGTTTGTGCAGCCTTCTGGTAACTCGACATATGGCTTTATCCACCGGAGGCTGCAGGATGAACTGCCGTTGAAATAGCTCGCGCATCGCTCCGGGTCCAACGAAACGTGTTCACCAAAGTCTGTTCCAACTCTGTCGTCACGCTTCGTCGGGTTGGACAATGACCAAAGTTTACTCTCACCAGAGGCGAAGTTGCAGGTCTTCAGATGCTCTTCCCATTTCTTCCGCTTATGTACGTTCACAAGTTGCCGAATCTCCGAGTTGAGATCCCTAATGCGGCGATTTCCGGGATCGGCGTGACGAAGGTTGTCGCGCTCATCAGGTAGGACAGCCGCTCCAGCAGGAAAATTCGCACGAGGGTCTGGGATGAAGCAGGCTGCAGCAGCAGTGCCAACCCTGCGGAATTTACGTTCACCTACGTGAACGTCGGTTGGTATGGGTAGTGCAGCGAAGGCGCTTTCAGTAACATCCGCGAAGCCTTTCCAATCAGCTTTAGAAAAGTTGACATAGTTCCGGTGATCCGCGGAAGCGAAGTCGGTCGATGTC
Source organism: Rhagoletis zephyria (assembly GCF_001687245.7). Classification (NCBI taxonomy): domain Eukaryota; kingdom Metazoa; phylum Arthropoda; class Insecta; order Diptera; family Tephritidae; genus Rhagoletis; species Rhagoletis zephyria. The sequence goes on along the minus strand of NW_016163720.1, from coordinate 15,814 downwards.
TGCTTCGATACTGCACGGTGTGGTGCGTGATGAAGCTAGGCCTCCACCATTGAACTCGCTCGCGATCTCGATGGTGCACGTTATATGCGGCGCAATTCAACAGTGTTGAATTGCCGTGCAGCTTCATATCTTGGACCGCAGCTATTAATATTCCGTGCCGACGAATGAAGACCGTTCTATTCTCGATGTTGCTCTGAAGTCCATTGCAGTTGAATTGTAAACTCTTCGTGTGCCTAGGGAGACTTATTGGAATGTGGGGTGTTAGTGATGTGTGTTGACGTGCCGCCATATGCTGTGCTTCTGCTGAGGGTTTTGCACTCAGGTGTTAGTGGGCGGTGTCGCAGTTGGGGGTTGCGACCGAACAGCACAGCATGGGCCCTCATAGTCCCTCGTCCAATCTCGCGTGGTGCGCAGTCTTGAGCATGCCCTAAAGTGACACCAGCCAAGGCTGGTGTTGCACTTAACTGATGTCACATTACGGAATATCCTGGACTGGCGCACGGTACAGATTGTCTGTAGTGTGGTCTGTTGTGTCTGTGGTATTGTCTATTGTAATGTGCTGTGGTGCGGTTGTCTTTAAGTTGAGTTGCTCTGGCGGACTCTGTTGTGCCGTGGAGGCAACTCGATTGGCGCAGCAAGGGGCCACGTACTCAGTGGTCCAGTGTGATTTCGCCAGCCTAAACTGCGCCGAAACAACAGCCCTTAGTCGGGTAAAACCCCGAGTCATCCCGCTAGGTAGAACCGGCTGCCGTGGGAATGCGAAGAAATGTCTCGAGTCGTGGGGTGTCTCTCCGCATGCTGAGCAATCGTTGGGCACAACTGCAACATTGCCACGACGGCCGGTTCTACGTACCGGAACGACTTGGGTTTTACACGACCAAGGGCTGTCGTTTAACCCCGTTTAGGTCGGCGTAATATTGCAAACGTTGTTCGTTGCAAAAATGGTCTAATAGTCGAATTTATTTAAAGTACAAAAGGAGTCGGCACAGTCGGTACCAAATAAACAATAAAGGTAAAGCTACAATTAAATTAAATAAACAACAATGCACAGCCAAATTAAAAGCAATTGAGACTGACGTCGGTAATCTTTACATATTCGCGCACTCACCTCAAAGCCTTTTGTGGGAAAGTTTATTTTCGGCCAAGCAAGTGAGGCAAACATTAAATGCCAGGCGGCGAAACCAAACTGCAAATAAGGATAAACTGTGTAGTTCTGCAGATGATTAATTTGATTTTGGACGAGATCGATAAAGCTAAACCACTTTGTTGCCTCAACGACAGCAGTCAAGTTGGGATCTGGCATTTTCTGATGCAAATAGTTTTCAAAAACACCCTGCGTTAGACTGCAAAAATAAGGCGGTTCTTAATTTACCTTAATACACAATTTTTCAAGCTCAATTACCGTTCATAATCTCCGCCACCATGGACAACATATAATACATGGCGCACGCGTGTACTAATCGACATGTCAGTCATTGTGATTTCAACATCATCCGCATTGTCGGTGTGTTTGGATTTCCCCAGTTGCTTGCGAGGACGTTGTATCTATAAAAGTGATTGAAAAGAGAACAAAATTCTGCATTCGATCTAAAAACATTAAAAATATTTCGGAACATACCCTAAATACAGCACCCCATACATCGAATAAACCTTGTTGCCGGTCTTTTTGTCCCAAGTTGGCATTAAGCACATCTTGCAGCGTTAAGGCTTTTTTCTGCGCGCTAGAAAAATATACAAAATTTTGTAGTGAATTTCGTATACAATTTATATGTATATACTTTGTATATTACTTGAAGAACTGCAGTGTTGATATGCAGCATCGTACATCATTACCCGATTTCTCGGCCATTGCATACAATGCACTAAAATCGGATTTCATGCGTTCCCTTTGCGCTATTTGAAGAAGTCTGAAGAAAACAGAGTCATATCAGTAAACCGTTTGCTTGCTTTAGGAATCGAACTCACCGCTCTGTTAACCGTGAGGCCTCTATGGGTGGAAATGTTACAACAAATGCTATTTGACGCAAGGGTCGCAGCGCTGGCTCATAAATATCATTGCAAATACAAATGATTGGACGTTTAAGAATGTTGCGCTCCGCTTTGCCTTTGGCTTTAGCTTTCGCTTTGTTTACCGCATTGTCGCTCACGAATTTAACTAGAAATTCAATCGACTGACGGGGTGCACCATCGATTTCATCTACAATGTATAATTCCAGAAAGGATCATTAATAGTTTATATAATTAAGAACATTTTTTTTACACACCAAGCACAATGCAATTTGGGCGCCGATCTTCATTTAGTACTGATGACATTTGTGTACCATTTTCCAGTGCTTGCTTGAAAGCTTCTGGACTACGATCGTCGGAAGCATTTATTTCGCGCACAGCATAGCCGGCATGTCGTGCAATTGTGTGCGCAAGCGTGGTTTTACCCAGTCCCGGTGGACCGCAAAGCAAAGCGACTTTTTGCATAGGCCGACCATGCTCATCCACATTGGTATCCAACATTTGTTGAAATTTTCTCTTACGCCAACCGCCATTCGATTCGAATTTACCCGTGCGTTTATTAAATGTATTTAAATTGTGGCTACTGCTGTTGGCATTCGGTTGGTCTTTCTTTTTGAATTCTCTGCAAAAGATATTTATTAAGCTAGTGAATAACTGCATCTGGACTAAGCAAATTCACCTGCCAAATACCACTTTATCCCACATTTTAAGCCAATACAATAAACTGCGATTTGTCGCTTCGTCAGACAGCAGATCAATATATTTGCGCGGCTTATATTTCTCCACCCACAATTGTTCTTCTTGATTTGACTGGTTTCCTCTTGGCGCTGTTGAACTTGTGCTTGTGGTTGCTGCTTGCGGTTGCGCATCCTGTTGTTGTTGCTGCGAGGGTGTAGCCGTACGTTTGAGTACCTAAAGAAAATAATTTGGGTTAATTAAGCAAAGTGGTTTCCACCGTCTCAAGCGTACTTACAATTTCATTTGCTTCAGCCCATATGCGTTGCTTATTTTCACCTAGTAAGCCATCAAACTGCGTCAAAGCGCGAATGTCCTCCAGCGCACGAGCTTCATACTCCTCTGAATGAAACCGAACAAAAATGCGCTCATGCTCCCCTCGTTGCAACACCTGAAACGGCCACTGCGGTACTGTGTACGACATATTACGCATTTTGAAGTCATGCAGTGCTCTTAAACGGGACAAATCGTCTTTTCGTACAGCTTTATTAACCTCCTGCAACTGTCGGCGTGTTTCTAGTATTTTTTGAATCATTTCCATATCACGTTCCTCTTCGGTACGCGCTTTTTTGGCAACAGGATCTTCGTATGTTTCATTTTGATACAAATCATCTATGTCACCAAAGAGATCACGTTCTAGGCGTCGCTTATTGCGCAATCCCATGCCCTGCAACTCGAGCGCGGGTTCATTGGGTTCTTCATTGAATTCATCTACTGGTTCACATTCTGGTAATGGCGTCAAGCACACTACTTCGTCTATAGGCGCCAGCGCCGCCCGCTGTTTATTTGTTGCAAGTGGGGTTGATGAAATACGTTTTTGTGGACCACTAGGTGTACCAAATAGTCGCCGATTAACTAAATTACCCGTGTTGCTCCCGGTTGAGATTTGTGATAGTTGCGGAGAATTGATTGTATCGATTCTATTTACGGAATTGAAAGTGTTGTTGGAATTGATTGAAGTGGAAGGCGCGAAGAGCTCTACAAATGTGGGAGCGTCATATAGGAAATAGGAGAAGTGAAGTAGCATTCTCACTATACTCACCATTTTCGGCAGGGGGCAACTCTTCTAACATTTCCAATTCCTCCTGATAACGAAGCTCGAATTCTTCCTCTTCGTCGGGATATTGATCCATGTTGAGATTTTTATTATATTTCAACTAAGTAATGGTCTAATTTTTCGGTTTTGGTGCGGAAAGGGGGTGGTTGGTTAAGTGGTAGGGCCTAGATTTTCCACAAAACGCCAGGTTATTTCTCCGAGCTTTGTTGCGAGATCCAATTAATATCCAATTGCAACGGAACCATGTGGTTTGTATCGAATGGTTTTACAATATGATCGTAAAATAATAGGACATTTTATTATCGACTTTGCTACCCGAGAATATAAAATAAAATCATTACCTTGATTTAGTTAACTAATTAGGTAGTTAACTTTATTAGTGTTTTATTTACCAAAAATACAAAAATGTAAACAAGTCAATTGTCAAAGTTGGCGCCAAATTGACTTAAGTGCTTCCACTACTATAAAATCAGTGCTGCCAAGATTGTAAACCCTTATATGTCGCCTACACTGGCATATTAATTGCGTTCCAGCAGCAGTATAATTAGCAGGTTTTGTNTTTGTATCGAATGGTTTTACAATATGATCGTAAAATAATAGGACATTTTAAAAAANAGTCAATTGTCAAAGTTGGCGCCAAATTGACTTAAGTGCTTCCACTACTATAAAATCAGTGCTGCCAAGATTGTAAACCCTTATATGTCGCCTACACTGGCATATTAATTGCGTTCCAGCAGCAGTATAATTAGCAGGTTTTGTAGGATTTACAGGAACAGCTGTTTTCGCCATTAATAAACCTTATGTAAGGTGTCGTGCGGGAACAGCTGCCTGTAAAATCCTGTAAATTCATTCTATTCGTACTGCTGCGGGAACGCAACTATTATTATGCTTGATTTAATAGGGCAATTAGCCTAAACGCGTAAATTCCTCGTAACCACATAACGGAGGCTGCAAACAGATGCGATACTACCGACATGGATAACTAGATATGAAACCTTTTTTTTGTTAGAGCGCTGTGAAAGTTTGTATTTTTTATAACGTTTTCCAATAGAGCCACTGTGACGAAAACATGTGTGAGCATTTATTGAGAAGTTTATAGAGAATCTTTTGATTAAACAAAACGAACAGAAATTGTAATATTTTTTATATCAGTTTTTTATTTAAGAGTTTAAATGCTAGTGAAATCGTGTTTAGTTAAAAATATTGTTTTATAGCAATATTAAAAAATGCATGCGCAATAAATCCTCTAAATTCAAGGTGGTGCATTTTCCACACATCTAATGGTAGCTCGCCATTTCGCGTATCAGCTGTTTATCTGCCAAGGGATTGGCAGTCTACCAACAACGAAAAACGAGTTACTGGGCGCTTTCTCATATAAAAATTATAAAGAGAGAGCTGGAGTGTCAGTCCTTGGCTAGACATATGGGTCGTTCCGATTACGTATACCCGACTGTCGTGGAAACATAGCAGCTCACAGTTTGTATTGATCGAATTTTTGTATCGTGGCCGTAGTATCGCCAAAGAACGTAAATTTTCGTTCTTTGATTTTACCTAAATTGTGCATTTAAAGTGACTGACAATAATTTTTTTTTTCGTTTTCTTTGCTTTGTTTACTTTTCGCTCGTTTTCCAGTGCAACAGGTGGTGTAGAAACCGCTCAAAAAGTAAAAATTGTTCACTCTCTTGTTCATACGTGATCTTTCGTTGTGTCTTTCGTTCATGGGTATGTAGATCCAAAAATTGTGTGAAGTTCGAAATTTTTACCCAACCTTTATTAATTGAGTTTTGATGGCAACACTCTTTCTTTAATGCAACCCTGCTGTGAATAAATTAATTTTTTTTTCGCCCATAGGGANCGTTCATGGGTATGTAGATCCAAAAATTGTGTGAAGTTCGAAATTTTTACCCAACCTTTATTAATTGAGTTTTGCTGGCAACACTCTTTCTTTAATGCAACCCTGCTGTGAATAAATTAATTTTTTTTTCGCCCATAGGGATTTAAATTACGGTGGCAACATCGATGTTTTAAAAATCGAATGAAAACATCGATGTTTTTACACATTTTTCTAATTTTTAGTCAAACTGTGTGCTCATTCAAAAAGTTGAACCAACGGCAAAGATTACTTTTTCTTTTTGTTAACATATTGACTCAGAGAGGTGGTTTACAAAACAAATATAAATTAAAAGTTTAATCACAAAAGACGCAACAAACATCGTCTCTGAAATTCCAAAAGTCGTAACTAATACAAAATTCAGTTTTTGATTGATATGATGGATTTCATCGAATTACAACTCCACAAGACAAAGAATATAGGCAAAAACAAAGATAAAGATAAAGAAAAGATGAAGATGAAGATGAAGA
>NW_016163720.1:0-9609 GCF_001687245.7 Rhagoletis zephyria | reverse complement strand
TTTTCGCTGGCCGAATACATGTACGATGAACTGACAAAATTTGTGAAAGAAAAATTTTCATTGGAAATGGTTATTGGTAGATATGTTCCAACAACCAAATTAGCGACTACCATTGATGCAGTTTTTCTAGAAATAATATTGAAATAAAACTTTTTATATCTTACTTTAGTTACCACAATCTACTAGTTAATATTGTAGATATGTATGTTTTCTCAGCCAAAAATAATAATTTTACTTAGCAATTGGTTATAAAAAATAAAAAATTAAAGCTCGTTAAAAAAATAAAAATAAATATCTATTTAGTGTATTAGAAAATATGTACATGTGTATGTATATGACACATTTCTTTCTTTCTGAAATTCCTCTATTAAGTTTCACTTCTTCCGCGCGTTGGGACTACACGCACTGGGTTTTTTACACAAATATTGTAAGTTAAGTTAAATAAAAGTTCACTGAGCCCGCCACCAGTTCATCAAAATATTTCCAACACAAGCTTAGTTCGTTTATTACTCTAAAATATTAATATGAATTAGAATCTCTAGCGTAATACACGTAGCTTAACACATATGTATGTAAATTACATACTTATAAACCAAATAAAGTATTTCTTACTTATATACGTAAGTAACATTTATTAAATGTAATATGGGAATTTATTTATTATTTATTTATTTATTTATTGGGCATGATTCCTCGAAAGTATATATTAATCGCTATTAAAGGCTGGCACAAAATTTTAAAACGCGCTCAAAATGAAATGGTGAAAAATTAATCAAGAAACATCTTCGATGTTTTCCAAAACATCGATGTTTTGATTTAACATCGGATTCGTAAAAACATCGAAGCTTGAAGCCACGACCATCGATGTTTTTTTTACCTCTCTAGTCGGCCATTGATTGACTACGGTGATTGTTAAATTTTTGGTGAGCCCGTTTGTTTCCTTTTTGGTGTAAAGCGAGGTTATTTTGAGATTTGTTTCGCGGTTATTCACATTGACAAGTAATAGAATAAATCGTATTAAGTAAATATATTATAATAAAAGTGTTTCAACAAAGGACGAGCAAGAGTAAATTTTGAAGGAAGCTAAGTAAATACTGACCCACATTAGTTGAGGAATCAAGTGAGGGCGCTTACAAATCGGCAGTCTACCTCTCGAGGGGCTGACTGTTTTCGATTACAAACTTTCTATACCAAAGCTACGTGACATCAACTGGTTGGAAAACGTCTCAGCGGAATCCAGCGCAATGGATCCTAATTACGCCACATCTTAGCAAATTCTCTCCCTGGTGGAGACAACACACAAGTCCACGACACGCTTTATAACATCTCCAGCTACAGTAATTTGTGTGCGTTAACTCCAGAGAAAAAATTTCAGCCCACTTCCCCTATATTTCCACATATGTATACGCTTTCTCCGTTTTTCTTTTTCAACCTAAACATCTGGGCAAACATATGTCCAACTTGCAGCCAAAGTTATTGTATGATCACATATTACCTCGGCTAATCAGACAGAGCGGCCACATTAGATTTATCCCAAGACGCATTACCAACACATCCTGTAAGTCTTCTACACCAATAACATCATTTTTTGGAAAGAAAAATCAATTAAAATATACAAAGCAGACGAGTGTGTGTATGATTTCGGCGACAAAGTCCAACGAACGATTTTTGTGAGGAGCTACCAGCAGTTCATTTGAATTACAACATTTATTATATTTTTCTTGCCAGGTGAGTTAGTGAGGAGCATTGGGTATTTTCTTGCTGCTGTATTGGGTGCATTAAGGAATCACATTACTGTGCATTTGACTATTAATTGATTGTTAATAGCAAAACAACAACAATGACCTTACCCAGGTGGTCACACCATAAATTTATTAAACTTAAACGTAGAACGTGTTTAGCAACAGCTGATTGCATAAACAAAATCTGAAACGCTTCGAATACCTAAAATTTTAGTTAAGGTGTTTAACATAAAACCACGTTGAAAATGTGTGGATTTTATGGCTCTGATTCTGCAATTCAGTTTATACTTATTAAAGTAATAATTTACGTATATGCTACTTATGTAACATTGGCACATTATTTGATAAACAACGCCATTGCCTTTTACGCTGAGTCGACAGCAAACTAATGCCATTGTTTGTGTTTATTATTGGAAAAATACAAACAAGTATACATATATGTACATACATACATACCAGGAAGATGCTAGAGCGCTAGCGATAAGCTTTCTTACGGACGGCGTAACTTGCTCGACTATGGCAGTCATACAAATGTATGCCCAATTATACATTGACTGTTTATTGCCTGCGTATGAGGCTATATTATCCGTAAAGGCGATGTCGTTTTATGTTTTTACACTCAGATTAACAAGCGCACTTTATTATCAAAGCAGCCCCTTGCGGCAGATAAACTTTCCAGCCTATTTTCTTAACTTTTGCTTTGACTTTTTTATTCTTAAGTATATTTTCGTCTTCTTTTTGTTATGCCTTACAGATATTCTATTTTTGAAGGCACTAATTTAAATTGGCTAGCAAACCTTATCAATTTAAACTTCCATTGTGTGCGACAGCAAAACCATCCAGCTTTTCTGAACCTTCTCTGCAACAGATTCCAAAATGCAACGCTGGTTTTTCGCCGATGGGGCCGACGATTGCGATGCCATGGCGGCACCATCCTCATCAACAACGTCTATGGCAGTGTTTCAACCTGATATACCGATTCATGTCAATTGGAAGTTCTATGTGATGATGAATCATGACATTGCGCCTAATGAACGTTTGGCGATTGTGGGAAGCACTGAAAGTCTGGGCAATTGGCAATTTAGCGAGTGTAAAATCATGATGAAAGAAGATGGTGAGTGGGCGCCGTACCCGCACCGGTGGGCGGGACTTTAACACGTTATTCTGCCTTTTTAGACACAAACGCTTGGTATATTTATGTGAGCATTCCGCGCGATACACGCACTGAGTATCGCTATTTAGTGGTTGCAGTCGATCCGACAGCTGAAAAAACTATTGTGCGCCATTGGGAGACATATCTGAAGCCACGTCACATTGTGCCCGGAGTATGCAGCAAAACACGAGAATGCGATGAAGTTTATGGTTCGTTTAACGGCATTGAAAAAGTGGATCGTGGCTGGGTCACAGCAGAGACAATTGTACAATTGAAATTTTTCAATGCCCCATTTACTTGGAAGCAACGCATGAAGAGACGTTTAATTTATGTTAAAGTGACGCCAATGAACTTGACAATACCCACTGGTGGAGGTGCTGGTGGTGGTGGTGGTAGCACTTGTGACCATCATACAATTTCGCCGTTGGAAGATTCACTTTCAAACGATACGCACGATACTCGCGAAAATGGCGCTGACCTTAGTACAGCATTTGCTTTTAACGAAGTAGCTGTACTACACAGGGATGAATCGCAAATCCAATTGCAACCACAGTTCGGTTCTGCCTGTGGTCCCGATGACATGGTGATTTTCCATTTGACAATTGGTGACTTTGACAGCACTGCCTACCTCATCGATTTGTATGCATATAGTTCGAAAGCAGCGATGGATGAACCGCCCTACCACTTGGGCTATCAGTATGTTTTGCCTAATTTACTCAAACGTTCCGATGGTAATCTGGAGGTGCCAATCACTTGTGCCACACGTCATCGGCCAATGGGTATGATGCAGATTGGTTATTTGCTTATAAAACCAACGAAATGTATTAAGTTGGACATGGCGGTTACATACACACGTTACTGGAATCCCAAATGGACTGGCTTGGATGTGGGACACCGCGGCTCCGGCACAAGTTTCAAAACAAAAGATTCAGTGATACGCGAAAACACAATAACTTCTTTGAAAAATGCTGTCGAACATGGCGCAGACATGGTGGAGTTCGACGTGCAGCTGAGCAAGGATTTGGTACCGGTGGTGTATCATGATTTTATGATTTATGTGTCGCTGAAAGCGAAAGGCAGCTGTAATCCACATGATTTTCTAGAGCTACCAATGCGTGAGCTAACTGTGGATCAGCTGAACAACTTGAAGGTAAATGCTTGCTGCTGTGGCGAAGATTTTCCCTTATTAAAAAATTTCCCTTTGGTGTTTGCTTTTCATTTCAGGTCTATCACACTGCTGAAGGTCGTACGCGAGAAGAACGTTGTTTTCATAACGACGACCTCTTGGAGCATCAACCATTTCCACGTTTGGCCGATGTCTTGGATGCGATTGATTCACATGTAGGCTTTAACATAGAAGTTAAGTGGTCACAGCGTCTCAACGATGGATCAATGGAGGAGCAATTCGAGCATACAATCGATCGTAATTTGTATGTGGACTGCATATTGAATGTCGTATTCCGCAAAGCAGGCCATCGACGTATTGTGTTTTCATGTTTCGATCCTGATATTTGTACAATGCTGCGTTTTAAGCAAAATCGGTATCCAGTCATGTTCCTGACCATTGGAGAAAGCACTAGGTATCAAAAATATTTGGATCCCCGGGGCAACAGCATCGAAATGGCTGTATACAATTCGCGTGCCATGGAATTGCTAGGCATTGTAGCACACTCCGAGGATTTGCTACGCGATCCCACCCAGGTAAAGTTAATTCAAAGCTGCAGAAAATATTTGTATTTATTTAATTTTTTAATACTCCATCTTACAATAGGTAAATTTGGCAAAAAGCAGAGGTTTAATAGTATTCTGTTGGGGTGATGACAATAACAATAAGGATACAATCAAATTTCTTAAAGACCTGGGANGAGGATTTGCTACGCGATCCCACCCAGGTAAAGTTAATTCAAAGCTGCAGCAAATATTTTTATTTATTTAATTTTTTAATACTCCATCTTACAATAGGTAAATTTGGCAAAAAGCAGAGGCTTAATAGTATTCTGTTGGGGTGATGACAATAACAATAAGGATACAATCAAATTTCTTAAAGACCTGGGATTGCACGCCATCATTTACGACAAGATGGATGTGCTGACTAGCAAGGAAGTGAAGGTAAATGTCGCATAAAGAAGAATAAATTCGCTTTGCTAAACAAAACACGTTTACTTTTACAGCAAAGCGTATTCCTGCTTCAAGCCAGGGAGAGCCAGAATGAAATACTCAAACTGCAGGCGCTGGAGATGGGCACATTGTGGCACGATAATATACCGGTTAAGCAGCAAAAGCAATAGTAAATTGTAAGAAAGACCGATGCCACATTTGAAAACGAATGAAAATTTCAAAATCGTACGAAGCACTTGCTAACATACCGCAGTAAAAAAAGAACACAAAATTACAATTCATACATATTTACAAGCAAAATAATTGCCGCCGCATATGACACTTCAATTAACTAACCAAATCTTTTTTTTTTTATAAAAAACTTTCTCTAGCTCTATCAAGTAATGCGTAATTTCAATATGTTTTTATAAATTATTGTAGTAAATCTATGTTTTAAAATTAGTAAATCCTTTTTTATAATTTCATTTAGATAACAAAGGAAAAAAAGAAATGAAACTTACAAGACCAATTGCATAATACATACATACATACATCAAATATTTGTTTTCTAATTCATCTCCCTTATTTTAAGCTGAAACTTGCAATTTCACCAGCTTATAGACGTCCAACTGGTCGGCTGCGCATTTGCCAACAGCCGTTGTTAGTATTCTGTGTAAAATGCATTTAACAGCGGGCGGTTTTAATGTTTGATAATTTATTCGGACAAAAATAAATTATGATTTGGATAACCCCTACAGTCAAAAATTGCAAAAAATGTTTATTAGGAAAATCGTAAATTGCTTGTTTAGAAATTTCATGAAAAACTAAAGCGATACATGTGTAGAAAATAAAGCTAATGGATACTCGGACATAATATAAAATTTAATTTCTTGTAAAGGAGCATAAAGAGGCTTTCGAATTTCAACATGACTTCATGTTGCCGCTACGGAAAAGCTGTGATCGCAGCATTTTAAAGATACGCAGGAAAAACTAGCATCAGGGAAAATATTTTCTACAGAAACTGGTCAAAAACCAAAAAAATTTCGTTAATACACCGGCGTGAAAAGTGAGTAATTTGATGCTTCGATTTACTGTTAAAAACAAAAGCTGAGATTCTCGCCTCGTAGCATATATTTTTCAAAGTACGTAACTCTTTACAGTAATCCTGGGCAGGTCAGCAAAAATAATATTTTATTTATTTAATGTATGTAACGAATTTTTGAATGTGGCACCTGAAATCGATTTTTTTTTTTGTACTCATTTTTGTATATGGACTGACACAGACTAAGCTATTGAGATATTGTACAGCCCCGTAGCACATCTCTCTTCAATTACCGCCTTCTATCATGACAAAATACTACAGTGCGCTAAAGATACTAAAGATCCAGCCATCCTGAACGCTATTTCAGTCTCACATACATATGTATGAGGCAATAGATTATTGCCTAACTCTTCTCCGCATTCAACTTCTACGAGATTTGTTAGCCATCCATTTGGATCAGCGATTGGCGTGTATATATTACACAAGACTGATAATAAAAGCCACACTTCAAAGAGCCAGGAGTTCGGCCACTGTATCTCACTACTCTCATACACCTCCGGACAGTGTCCGAATGCTTTGTGGGAGGCCGAATGGAATTGTGGGAGACCGAAAACAAAAAAGGCGATGATGCCTATGGTGACCATATGTCATCCCCATGGGTTGTGGCCCGTATCATTCCTATTAGGGCTCGTAGATCACTCCTTTTTCGGAGAAGGAGTGCTACTACCCTGTCAGGCCTTTTCGGGAAACACTTGGTTGTTTTGCAAGTGTCAATGTCGCACCAATGGCTATCATAAGTTTTATTTATGAGATCCTGGATGTACCCAATCGTTCTCGCTACGCTTGGCCCTAAAACTGGCTCCGTTCCAATTGGACGGCCAAGAGAACCAGAGTTTGCCAATTCATAAGTCACTTCATTGCCTTGAACACCGTAGTAGCCCGGCACTCACACAGGTTCAAGCTTGTTCCACCTTGTAACGGAGTTCAGCCTCAACTTGAATTCCCGGACTATCTTTGAAGAGTTTCGAGCGGTTTCCAAGGCCTTTAGAGCAGGCTTTGACTGCCGATCCTGATTTTCTATCCGCGCCAATTATCCAAGGCTCGAATCGTCACATACGATATCGTACTACACGTCACGTAAAACACACATTTTTCGGATTATGACATACGTGAACGTCTTTGTCCCACTCAGCTAATACTGTCTGACATATCACGTAATTTTCTTTCGTATCGTTTTCGATCCGTGAACGGATGCTACGATTCGAGCCCAGTTTTCCACTTTCAGTAGAGCAAAGACTGTAAAGCATCTGAAGTTTCCGTCCAGATGCCATCCAGCTCCAGTACCAATTTAAGTCTTTGAGCCGTCGGTGTATAGAAAGTTTTCACCAAGCTTTACATTACTCCCTTGTAGGACACCTAACGACGTACTTTCTTCCAAAGGAGACTCCAGGTATCATTTTGTCTTTAGGTCCCAAAAAACAAAGGGTATTGCTCTGACAACCTTCTAAACAACTCTCTGCGCCTGGAACTCCGATCGTCGTGCCACAATCCAAAGGAGTGCAGTCGACATTTCATATTCACTGGCTCCACTTCGATCACTAAATCCAGAGGCGTCAAATCCAACAAAGCGTGAAGAGCCGCTTCTTTGTAGCCTGTGGAAACCGTGGTTTTGACCATGGTTCTGCGCCACCATACTACAGGGGGGTACGTGACGATTGGTTCATCAATCTTATTCAGGATTCTCTGTGTCTTAACACAGACCTCCCTGAGATATTTACCTGAGGAAAGTGTCAAACATCATCCGCGTAACATTGGATGTGAACGAAGTCCACTACCCAACACCATAAGAGAGGTGAGAGCACCCAGACCGTCCAAGTAAGGTTGACGCTAAACTCTTTTGCACATAGGAGCTGCACACAAACTGGCCCGAAGCATAAAGCCTGGCTAGTTTCGAACTACTACGAAATGATCTCACTAGTTTCAAAATTTCCATGATGTTTTCCCAAAGTGGTTCTGAAAAAGTCGTGAACTTGTCCCGGAATCATCTCGAACAAGTCTTAAAACAGTTCCGAAATGGTCCCTTACTAGTGCCAAAATGATTACGGACTAGTCCGAAAATGCTCCTTAAATAGTTCCAAAATGATTGCGAGCTAGTCACGAAATGATCCTGGTATAGTCCGAAACGGTCCTTTACCAGTCCAGAAATGGGACTGGACTACTCCCAAAATTACGCCTAACTAGTCTTGAACAAGACTCAAATGGCCAATTATAAGTACCGAAATAGGCTTGAACTAGTCAGGAAATGGTGCTGAAATAGCTCCGAATGATCAGGCCCCGAAACGGTTAAAAAAGTCTGGAAACCGGCCCTTATTAGTACCCAAAATATGGCCGAACTAGCCCCAAAATAAGGCGAAAATAGTCCTGACCCACATAGTCAAAAAATGGTCCTGAAATAGTCCAAAATGATGCCGAACTAGGCTCGAAATGGTTCTCGAATAGTCGTAAACTAGTCGCGAAATTATCACGAGCTTGTCCCAAAATAATTCCGAAATAGTCCGGAACAAGTCCTAAACAAGTGGACTACTCCTGAAATCGGCCTGCAACATAATAAAAATTTATACGACGCCACTGAGTTCTAGTCAAAAAGCCCAAAGCCTTTTACGCGCCATCTATACTTGACAATCCGCACGCACAGAGGTCGCCAGTGACGCAATGGCGATGACGATGGCGTTTAAAGTAAACATCGCTACCATGAAATTGTTTATATCCGTCAACACGACAGCGATGGCTGCTGTGCGTTGGGCGAGTACGTATTTAGCGAAAATAGCAGAGCAAGAAGAAGACGAACTGCCAGAAAGGTGTTGTTTTGGCAGCTAGTTTAACGGTTTCGACAGTTAGTAAAAGATTTTCGGACTAGTGAAACGTGTAAACGGAAAGCAATACGGGCAGCGAAAAAGGCTCAATAAAAAAAAAATAACAATTTACATGCAAGAAAATTCCCCCAAAAAATTTGTTTTAATAAAACCGATATAAAACTCAGCTAAAATACATAAATAGTATATAATATACATATGTGGATATGTATGTATGTTTATGTATAGTTGAATGAGTGAGCAAGTGAAGCAGCAAAAGGAAAAAAGCAAAGAAGGAAAAGGTTGTGGCATAAAAAAAAAGGAAGTAGAAGAAGCAGCAACATCAGCAGCAACAGCATTATTGTACACACAACTGGAAAAAGTGCATAAAAAAATTAAATAAAATTGTGGAAGAAAATTAAGAAAAGTTCTCAAAAAAAAGTGTCGTAAGTAGTGCACCAAAAAACAGGAGCAGAAAAACGAAAAAGAAAATAGTAAAAGTGTGGAAAGAAATTATACAAAGTGCTCGTGCTCAATGCCTTAATGCAAGCGCGTGTAGCAGCGGCGAGGGAAATTGGGACAGCTTCAGCGAAGGCAGCCAGGACTGCACAGAAGGCAGCCAGGACTTGGAAACTTTAGACGGCTTACATAGGTGAGGCAAAAAAAAGTAGTAGAAGAAGAACAAAAAAAACAGAAAACAAAAGGATAGGCCGTTTGGCAAAA